>NW_006777506.1:1684802-1689860 GCF_000442215.2 Lipotes vexillifer
TTCCCTTGGTCAGCTCTGTCCCATGCTTATCCCCAGGTTGCTACCACATCTAAAATATCCCCTGACTGCTGTCGTTCCTGGATGTTCAGAGGGGCTGGGTTGTCAACCCACCTCCAACCTGCACCCTGGAGAGCAATTGTCTTCCCAGATCCAAGTCTCAAGTAATGACTCATTCTTTCCTCCTTTAACCCCCCTCACTGATCATTCCTTTTTATTATGTTCTACATTTCTCTGCTGATACTTCGTCACTAACACTAGCAGTTCTGAAATTGACTGCTTTTAGGGAAAATATACTTTTCTACTGAGATTTTTCTAAAGATTTTTCCTATATAACTTTTATACTCCCCCTTCCTTTAGTTTTCATGAGATTCAGTCAATAACCCCACATATGCCGGTCAGTCTGTCGGACTCCTAGGGTGAACACATTGGTTGTCACAGAAAGCTCAGCAACAGCTGAAAATAATTAGCCCTAGCTGCTTCCAAAGAGAAATCTTCTGAAGGAGTGAGTGGTTGGGAGTGTTGCCAATGGCAGGAAGCTTGGACTAGCGATTAGGTCACTCCCACTGAGTCTTTGATTCATAGGTTTGCTTCCTGTAATTATTGTTGAACCCAAGTTTCCTTGATGCAATGAAAGAGAGAAGGATGATCAGGTGAAATTCCAAGAGCAAAGGGAGAGAAATAGCAGCTCAAACCAGAAGATATAATGTGACCCATTACCCGAAAGTTGCTGTAGTTTGTTGACTAATTTCCCATTATCCTGTCAGTGAGTCACTCTGGCTGTCAGACTTCATTCCGGTTTATAACGGTGCATCACTTATAAGAATTACCATCAAGGAAGAAGGAACTGGCCATAATCCATGAGGAGCAAAGAGCTACTCTTACCTTTTCCGTTCTATATTTGAAAACTTTCACTTGTTTTTTGAAACGTTTCCTTTATATCATGATGCACTATTGTTCAATGATAAAATATAAACAAAAAAACACACTGTTATCTTTCCTGTCCTAGACACCTCAGCCCAGGACTCTGGAATTGCCACATGAAACAGACCAAGAATTAGCCCCAGGACTCTGTGTCTGACAGAGGCCCCAGGGAAGATGGCAGGGATCTGCCCCACTGTGCTCCATGTCTGTCTTCAGGTCAGATATGTTCTCCCAAACACTTTGATTAGCTCTAACTACTCCTTAATTCATTGGAGCTATTCATGCTGTCAACCCATACCCCTCCTCGTGACTCTCAGCCTCTGAAGCCTCTGAAAGCAGCTCTGATGATGAGGTGCCTTTTCCTAATATTTTACGTATTAGACATCATCTCATTTTTCAGTTTTTTTAGAGGTCAAGTGTGAGAGTAGTCCACATGTAGCTTCTGGTTCTACCCAGTGCCAACCATGACTATGGTCAACAAATCCACTGATATCAAAAGTTTCTGTGAACATTGTGGGATTTGTTAAAGATTCTTAAGGAACAGGGAAAGGAGGAGTGACATTGCACACCACACAGCACATGACAATAAATTCTTCATTAGTCGGTTGCTGTTTTTTTTAAATTTCCCATTGGAGATACTTTCCTCTCTCTCCCTTTTCCCTCCAACCCAGCACTCACTCCCTCTGCTTCCTTCTACCTTTCTTTACTATGCAGAGTGCCTGGGTGCTGGCCAGCTTTTACTTTGCTAAGAGTTTATTAAAAGCTTATTTCGGGACTTCCCTCGTACTCCAGTGGCTAAGACTATGTTCTCCCAATGCAGGGGGCCTGGGTTGAATCCCTGGTCAGGGAACTAGATCCCACATGCCGCAACTAAAGACCTTGCATGCCGCAATGAAGATCCCATGTGCCGCAACTAAGACCTGACGCAGCCTAAATAAATAAATATTTTTAAAAAAATCTTATTTCAACCAACCAGTCTCTCTCAGGAAAGCAACACAGGAGTGCAATTTAAGTTGTTGTTTTAAAATGTAATTTTCCAGATCATTGCATTACACAATCTGTAGTTTCTTGACTTTCCCGTGTCAAACTAATTTTTTAGATCCAAAAACAGAGCCACAAAATAGTTCAATTGGTTTCTCAAAAGTTTTAAACAATCCCAATTTTAGTTTTACTGGCATTCAGATAAATTGCTCTGCTTTTTTCCCCCGCTGGTATTCCTACCTGCCTTCTACTATATCAGGATAGATGGTTCTGTGCAAGACTGTGTCAACCATTTACGTCTAAGTTTATCTTTTTTGGCTTTTTACTTCTTTTCTCCTTAAGTCTCCCACATTCCTTTTCTACAGGAAGCATGGAAGAGATAAAAGGTGACGGGAAAGATAGTAGTTTTTTGCTGCTCGCCTCAACTTTGACCTTCAGCATTCATCAGCTAACTTTCATGTCTAGCCATATACTTTAAGATGAGAAAAAAAAAAGGAAAGGAAGGAAAAGAACCAAAGGAGAGAGCAGTTTCTGTTTTCAATGCTGTGGAGGGCTGATTGTTAAGTTTTCTGAGTTCTGGGGTCATTCAATGGAAATTTCCTTCAGAAGTCACTTGCTCCCCAGCACTGTTCCTTACCTTACTGGGTCACATCCATCATTTGTCTCATTTCTTCAAATGCATGCTGTCATACGGAAGAGTAAACAGGAGTGTATCTAAGTACCAACTCATTTGCCTTGTTGGGATGGGAAAAAAGAATTTTTAAAATGCCTGTTATACTGATGATAACTTCTACAGTTTCACGAAACTCAACTTGATATTTCATGAAACACATCTTATGTGCAACTCCTTTGCTGGTGCTGGGGATACAAATGTGTATGAGACAGTTTCCTTTCTTTGATGAATTTACAATAGATGGCAAGATAATTTGACAATAGTTATCAAGAGTCATAAAGATGCTACTACTCCCAACAATTTATTTTAAAGGTAAGATTCAATATAAACTACATGAAAAAAGGAGTTTATTGCAGCATGAATCATAACCAAAGGAACTGGAAACAACTTGTATAGAGGTCAGTAACAAAGTATAGTTAAGTAAAGATTCAAATAAAATATTGTCATTTAAAATAATAATTGTGAAGACGAAATAGGAAGATTAACCATAAGGATATACCACTGATATTTACTAAGTTCAATTTCATTATGGAGGCATGCTCAATTTCATTTTTATAGTCAATCAGACAGATTTAAGGATAAATACACCCTAAGAAGCATGGTATCAATATATAGGGTCAGGGAGTTTATAGAAATTAGGACAAGGAGAGGCTAACTCTTTTAAACAGACTAGAATTGTACACTGGCCACTGAGAGAGGAGACTCCATAATGTATTACAAAAAAGTTTTGGGGGAACAGTTAACTATAGGCTGCATGATATAAAATTTTTCTTTGGGATCCAAAGTTTAAGTTTATGCAGCTGAAGCTTAGGTTGTTTCTATGACTGCTTCTAACCTCCAAAAATACAAAAACATTCAAGTTATCTATATTTTCTATATAGAGCCCCCAAGTTGCTTTAATAGAAGAAAAAATCTAAATATACATTTTTATTACAAAATAGCCTAAAAAAGTACCTGGAGTATTATAGAAGAATTAACATGACAATTATGAAGAAAATATAAATGTGTTTGCTAATTCAATAAGCTAAAACATAAGAATAAAAATTATTATTGATTTTGGGCTTCCCTGGTGGCTCAGTGGTTGAGAGTCCGCCTGCCTATGCAGGCGACACGGGTTCGTGCCCCGGTTCGGGAAGATGCCACATGCCGCGGAACGGCTGGGCCCGTGAGCCACGGCCGCTGAGCCTGTGCACCGCAACGGGAGAAGCCACAACAGTGAGAGGCCCGCATACAGCAAAAAAAAGCCAACAACAACAAAATTATTATTGATTTTGAATACATTGTTAAAATTTTAATTGCAAAGGGACAAATTCTTGCAGAGCATATGTAAGCATGTAAATAGTCGTATTATGGGTGGTAAAATTGTACGTGAATGTTTTTTCTTTTATTAATTAAAATATTTTTATAATTAAATAAAAAAGTAAATCAAAAGATGAGACTTAGTTGTCATTTTCTACTGAATTCATCACCTATGATGTCATCTATGATGACAGCCCATCTGTGAAGGAGGAAGCCACATCTATCTTTTTTTTTTTTTTTTTGGGTTTAAAGACCCAAATTGGGTCCTTACAGTGGTTCAGTGTTAGAACTTGGAATGTAATATGAAAAGAAGTCTACTTCTATAATTTTTAGACAAATGTAGGCTGGAATCCTGATCCTTCCAATCACAGGAAAAGCTACTGAAACGCTAGTACTTGATTTCCTTACTTGTAAAGAGTATAATAAAACCGACTTTTTTTATTTGTCTTGTTTTGTTTTTGTTTATGTTTGTTTTGCTTTAAGAAGAATAAGTGCCTGGTATCTATTTGGTACTCAGTAAACGTGGATGGGCGTTGGTGGGAGTGCTGGCCAAAGCCTGACCTCCCTCTGGAGGACATTGACCTCGAGTTCACCTCCATAAAGGGCACAACTCCTCATGACACTACTTCGAGGAGGGCTTGAGGGAACAAAACGATCTGCCCTCCACCAACACCCCTGCCATAAATGTTTCCTTTGCGGAAAGAGCAGAGCACGAATAGAAGGATAAATAAATAACCATTCTTCCCCTCTCCCTCTCCATCCCTTCATTCTTGCAGACTAGTTGACACATACAAAGAAGCCAAGACTCTCCTTCCGAGTCCAAGGGAGAGGTAGGACAGGTGCTAATATTAGCTGTAACATTTATTCATAAATTCATTCAACCATCTATGGAGCCACCAGAGACGTAAAGATTCTCTGGTGCTGGGTTTCATAAGGGATCAGCAAACAGGGTCAAGAGAGAAAAAATGTTGAGCTTTATTTTAAGCTTCTGATTGTGTTTTCCATATCAAGCTTAATAAAAGCTTAATTGGGGCAATTCATCGCAAATGTCCTGCTTCTTGATTCTTTTGACAGAAACTAGCTACCATGGCAGACAAAGGGATTTTACAAGGATTATTATGCAATGTTGTACAATCAGCCAAAACTGCATTATGCTCTGTATTTTTGAAGAGCCTGGCATTCCT
>NW_006777506.1:1689874-1739604 GCF_000442215.2 Lipotes vexillifer
ATTCCTGCTTTGGAATGACTCAATGAAATGTCCTCCACCGTGTCTCTTGGGAGACTTACCTCCTGTCCCACGTATTTGTGGTCCTTCATCCACACCCAAACTTTGCTCCCACTCTCTGAATTTCCCAATCTCAAGTATTTGTCACACTGAGTTATTAAAGCACCCTGATTCACTTTCACTCACTTAAACAGTTATGTGGAAATTACTCATGTTGTTGGCTCCTGGAAAATAAATTTGTAATGATTTTTTCTGAGCTGTCATATAATATGCTTCCTTGACATCTGGAATCCAAGTGCGGTGGAGTGGAGTGATAACAATGCTATAGTGGTAACAGTTAGAAAACAGATATGATGGCAAAGTAGCCATTAGAAGAAAGACAATAAACTTGAGTTAAATTCAACAAGCAGATATAGAGTATCAATCAGGTACAAAAAGAATCTACACTAGCTGTGAAAAAGGCTACAAAATGAGCAAGATGTAATCACTCTGGAACCTTCAGAAGCTTATGACTTAGTGGGAAAATGGATATTGACAAGTATGAAATGCCTTATAGATTACAAATAAAGCTATATAGGAGTGCAAAGTAAGCAGTTATTAACCCTGGATATGAGAGCATATGGGCCATAGAATTCATTAACATCTTGGGCTTTGTAGCCAGACAGGCCTAGGTTAAAATACTAACTTTACCATTTACTGGCTTTCTAGTTTTTCCATCTTAAGCAAATTACTTAATCTTCTGTGTCTCAACTATCTCAAAGATAAAATGGGTTTAATTATAATAATTATCTCATCAGATCACTGGGAAGCTCAATTAAGCCACGCACATGTGCCACGTAGCCTTCTGTGAGAAGGGGCAAAAGAGGACTTTTAGGTCAAGCAATTTCCTGTTAGGAAAGCAGAGTGGAAGTTGTACATATCCATCTACTGACATTTCACTGGAGAAAATGTAGTCACCTGGTCACACACAACTGAAGGGGGAGCTGGGCAATGGAATCTCTAGTTGGACAGCTAGAAAAAGGTAGAAAAGATCCAGAGCAATTATCAGATGGCCACAATCTCCAAAAGCAAATGCAATAATTCTTATCTAATGGTCAGACTTTTGATCCACATCCAGAAAAAAAGCCGCAGCTCTGTGAAAATGCCATGAACAGAGCAGACAGAGCAGACGAGAACCAAATCCTCATCTCTATTCCATAGGAGAGGAGAGATGTTGCACTTCGAGAGTACGCTAATTTGACATTGTGAGCGAAATTAGGGCAGTAGAGAGGAAGCTTGCATCTGTGGTTTTCCCCTGGTAGCCTTCAGTTTTTCCTAGGCTGCTGTTGGAAGAAAATGAAACATCAAAAGTGTGGAAAGGCAGAGAGAAGCCAATCGGTACAGACACGCTGGCTACAGGGCAAAGTGACAGCTAACAGCAGGGATGGAGACAGGGCACGCCAAGCAGAAGGGTACATGGGTCTGGGATAATTTAATACAGTGAAAGTATCCCTAAACACACTTGAATGTTCTCCAAAAGCATCACTGTGTTGCTGACAAGCACAGAAACTGATGTTCATGAGGGTGAACTGGGTGAAGAACATCCCTAGAAGATGGGTATAGGATCCAATATTATTTACATTTTCTCCACCTCTCTTTATCCCCCTCCCTATCTCTCCTGCACCAAAAACCAATCCTGAGATAATTTTTATCCCAATTAAATGAGATTTAAGTGAACATTAAGAAAATACATTTAGGACTTCCCTGGTGGCACAGTGGTTGAGAGTCCACCTGCTGATGCAGGGGATGCGGGTTTATGCCCCAATCCGGGAAGATCCCACATGCCGCGGAGTGGCTGGGCCCGTGAGCCATGGCCGCTGAGCCTGCGCGTCCTGAGCCTGTGCTCCGCAACGGGAGAGGCCACAGCAGTGAGAGGCTTTCGTAACGCCAAAAAAAAAAAAAAAAAAAAAAAAAAAGAAAATACATTTAATGAGAAAAGAAATCTCAAAGGTGGAACCTGTAATCTAATGGAACAATTTCTGTGTGGTCAACAAGGAAGGTTAAATGGCCCAATATTGACAGAATCAAGCATTTAGTACAATTCATAAAGATATATTTAGTAGATAAAATTTAAATGCTGCCATGCTTTGAAGGCAAACTTTACTCACCCAGATAGCCTCATTACCCAATAGAATTATGCAAATCAGGTTAAACCTCATGAACTTGATATTTAATAAAGTTTCTCATTTTTTTCATACTTTAGTATGCAGAGAAAACACGTTTGATGACAATGAGTATTTCTCAATGGATATGTTTAAAATTATTATTGGTCATAATTGTGTGTGGGTATTGTTTTACTTGTCAGTTTTCCAAGCCTAGAAGATGAACTTAACAAGAGTTACTAGAGCAGATTTTTCAATCACTTCAAAAATGTCACTGTCCGTCATTCTAATGAATTTGTCCAAAGAAGGAAAATATTACAGATAGCTCTAAAAACAATAATCAGAAATCAATTTATGTTTTAAGAATATGTGTCTGTGTGTATATCTGTATCTGATATTCTTGGTATTCCCAGCATTTCAAACAAATAATAAGAAAACACCATCTGACTTGAAATTACTAAGCTTCTAGCATCCCCTTCTGGACCTCAGGAAAGCTAAGAATTAAGAGAATTCAATTCCATCCAACAGGATCTGCTGTACATCTACTAAGTATTGATTAGTGATTTTAAGTAAGATAACTCATACTCTTTAGCCGGCTTCACCCCCAAACGGAGAGTCTGCCATAAAGATACAGAGCAAGAAGTCATCTGGATCTCAGGAACAAGGAGTAACCAAGACCTAGAAAGCTCTCAGAACACTCTGCCTCTCTCTGCGTGACCGCTTCCTTTACTTGCATGTCTTTATTCTGAAGGACTTTCTCTACTTCTTTCGACCATAGACAAACTGGTAATCTCTGGATTGCAATTTCAAATTTCCAGGACAGGGAAACATATTAGCCCGGTTTATTTCAGGTTTCTACTGCCAACCCTGCCAGCTGAGGCTGATGTGGCAAGATCACATATACGAAAGCAGCTAAAAGGGAAATAACCCTAAAGTTAGGGAGGTAGTTCCCAGAGAAAGGAGATTATTTAGAGGTGATCAGATAGTCTCTAAATTGTCCTTATACATTATACACTTAGCCTGGAATAAGAATTTTGGGAACAAAAGAGATGTTTATATTATAATCCCTGTCTTTACAAAGGTTACAATCTCATAGACCCACATGTAATCATGAAGGAGTAAAATTTAGTACTGTGTTTAAGTACTGAAGTGATGGAAAGGGAGCTGAATATAGTGGAAACATGATGAAACCTCCTTTATGTATCCTTAGATGGGTCACAGATTCTTGATTTGTGGCTCTTCATCTTATCTGTAAAATATGGATGATAACATTTAACTTAAAGGCATTTTTTTGGTGATAATTAAGTGCAGCACCTACCAAACACATAGTAAACAGCAGAATCCAGGTTAACCCAGTTTGGTTTAACAAGCTTGTATTAAACACATCCTTGGTGAAGCACTGGACTAGATCCTGGCAAAAGAATTAAACGTAGGTGTTTGTTGTCCTTGGGAAATTCACAGACTGTTGGAGGAGGGGTGGGGTGGTGGTGGAGAGGAAACAGATGAACAGTTAATTCAATGATTCTGGATGTGCTTTGGATTGATCTGACAAGTTTTGGGGGGGTGCTAGGAATAAACTGGGTCTTATGGAGGTAGATAGGACTTGAACAGGAACGCTGCATATCAAACTGGGTAAAACCTTGAGCTAGTTGACCCAGCTCGGCAAGGTTGACAGTTCACATTTTCTCTGTGGCAAGGAAGTTAATTAGTAAGTAAAAAGACCTTTTCCAAACAATGCTGGGCTTAAATAAAGGGGCTAAGGGAGATATCAATGCAATTTTTAAGCAGGTTTTTACATAGTAAAGGAAGTTATAAAATCCACAGTGTACATCATCTACCAATAGGTAGAATCGAAAGCATATTTTTTGCGCTCAGTGAAAATGAAAATACTCAAGAAACGTACATTAGAATTAAGAGTATAAGTTCAGAAAACTTATGCCACAAACTGACACTAGATAAGTTTCAAAATCACTCTTTGCTGGATTAACTGGGGGAAAAAAAAGAAAGAAATGACACCAGCATTTGACTATTTTAAAGTTGCTGCACTAGTCAAAGCCTGCCAGAGCAATTTACCATCTCAGAACAATTTGTTCACTTCACTTAGAAATTAGAAGTGTGTTTGGGCCAATAAATCTAAATTTATTTGTAGTAGTCACTTTTCTTAATGGAAGTGTTTTTCAGATGTTGCCTAAGTCTAGTCGTCTGGGACCTCTTCCAATAAATGAGGAAAGTTTGATTTCATAGGTTGTCACTGTTGATTTTGTCTAACCTTTGGACTAATTGGTTCATCCCAATGTATTTGCCCTGATATATAAGACTTCCAGGACATTGGAGAAATTCATCTCTCCTTTTACGGGTAAGTGTCAAAGTTAACTTGCTTCATGGAATTAAATGTGTTTTCAGTTCAATAGGGATATACCTTATTAAAGGTGTTTGAAAAGATTTATAAGGATAGTGGTTGGAAAGTTTTGAAAAGGATCACATTTATGCAATACACCTGCTGGAAGCTTATAAATTTATTTTAAGAGTTAAGGGAAAGTTGGAATGATAACTCTTGTTTGTTAAATTAAATTTTACTGAAGTTGTTTTTTTTTTTTTTTTCCCCCCAAGATAGGATTTAAACCCTGCACTGTAAGTACATGCTGTAATTTGAATAGAGTTTGAAGATAAGTCTGTTTTCTATGTGGGGAGATTCTAAAGTATTAAAATCGTCAGTAACATGACTATGATGGTGATTTGATTATTTTTTTCTGTATAAGATTAAATCTAATGGTCAAATATTTACAATGAATTAAGGCTGGTTACTTTTAAAAGTCTTGTTTCAAGAATCAGATGGTTTATATCATTAAATTGCATTGTAAAAACTACTGAAACACTGTATGTAACACAGGCATAAATTAGTGGTGAGATTCAAGAGCAGTTTTCTGATACTTTTTTCTTTTCAGCAAGGGCTCAGTACCCGAAAACAACTATGGAGAGGAAAATACTTCCCATTTACTTTTTGTTACTGCTTTCTGTTTTCTTGATTCAGCAAGTTTCTTCTCAAGGTAATTTAACCATCAAAAATACTTTTATTTAACAACTATTGCTAATCATTCAGTTCTGACTTTTATGACAACAAAAGAAATAGATTTCTAAAAACGTATATTTGTTTGAGTTTAATACATAGTAAAACCTTAAAATTATGTATAGAATATATAGCATATTTATAAGCATTTTGTATTATGAAGTTTTTCATGAAGTTTTGAGCTTTTCAATAGAATAATTTTTGTACTAATTATTCCTATAGTTCTCCCAAAGGTTTAAAAAAATATAGACACTTACACAATAAAACTATGCTGAAATGATACAATATCATCAGATTAACTGAAATGAACAATATGTATATAGTATATAATTTTTTCCTACATGTTTACAAAGAAATTTAATCTTTTACATCAAATAAATTAAGGCATCATGTCGATATAGATATATTACAATGAACATTTACAATGTTTCAAATGATATTTTATTAATCTTGAAAATGTGCCTTCTTTCTTATAAGGACTGTTCATCCAGATATAAATTTACACAGGTATGAATGTCATTTTATATTATAATATTGAACCATTCAAAGCCATCCAAAAACAGAGTTAGTCCTGGATGAACAGTTCTTGTTATTCATTTTTAGAGAATGTTAAGGTACATTCAGTGTAATCACCTTAACAGAAGTCTCTAGCATCACAAGGTAAATTACTTAACAATAACACCAAGCTTTGGATTTTTGTTTCCTTTTCCTTTTTTTTTTTTTTGGTTCAAGTTATTATTTTTTAAAATTAATTTTTATTGGAGTATGGTTGCTTTACAATGTCCTTTTCTTTTTTTTTCTTTGATAAGCAAAATCTGAGAGAAGAAAAATCAAGGTGCATGACTGTTATGGCATTGTTTACATTTCCAGTAAAATAATTAAATAACCCTGAGCATGTGAGATAGCTGCCTGCCATGGACATAGTTTCAGAATCACTTAGATAAGGTGGAAAAATGCATGAAAGAAAATATATTTAATCAGGAATGACGAATACCAGGGTGTATCCAAACCCTCTGCTCTCTCAGAATAATATTACAAGGTTCATAACACTGGGTGCATTTCCTAAGCTACCTCTCCTCTGTGATACAATTGGCTGTTCACTAGAACAGTTTTACTCTCCTTTAAATAAATGAAATTAAAATTAGTTGTTAAAATCAACATCAGTAAAAGTAGGACAGCCATTAAATCTATGGAAATAAATTTTCCTGTAAAGATGATTGACTTCCTATTTCAGAAATCTGCTAGTTATAAAAGAGTAAACTTTTGATGTTGCCTTGTCTGCTTTTCTTGCCTTCTCAGCCTCTTCCCATTCTTTTTTCTTTATATATATGTATTTATATACATACACTATATATGATATGCATTTTTGTATGTATTGTGCACATGTGTATGTAAAAAGTTCTGAAAGTTGTCCTAACGTTTAGTGTTTTATTTGCATATTAAAACTTTAACTTTCCTGGACTCATTATTTTGAGTAATTTTTCAGTGTGCTTCTGCATCCCTCTATGGATTTAGGACATTGCACCTGCCAGTTTCTATTCCAGAGATGGATTCAGTTGTTACATTTCTGAGGTTATCTTTCAGGGAGGTTTTCAAAGTGTTTTCTAAATGACTTAAAAATATATTTAAGGATAATTATGCTTCTGTTTTTGTTTTGTTTTACCCAAAATAACTCTGTTCATGACCTTTATTCAAGTCCAGATGCTTTTCAAGAGTCACCTATTTGGTACTCTCCTTAGTGGTGGTCGTAAGCATCTGACTTCCCCAACACTTATAGCGCCCAGTTATCCCCACCCATGAAAGGAGCAGGGGCCTAGGAAAGTTTGTGCTGGCATGACTAGCTTGCTGTAAACGTATGATCAGAAATGAGAGGCAATGTGATCAGGACAAGTTTGGGTATCAGAATCAGATATATCAGAGTTCAAATTCTAGGTGGGCTGTTTACTTAGGATGACCATATAATTTACTATGCAAATCAAGACACTTCTAAGAGTGAAAGAGGTCACTATGAATGATTTTTTTAAATTTATTTATTTTATTTTTGGCTGCATTGGGTCTTTGTTGCTGTGCCCAGGCTTTCTTTAGTTGTGTCGAGTGGGGGCTACTCTTGGTTGCAGTGTGCGGGCTTCTCATTGAGGTGGCTTCTCTTGTTGCAGAGCACGGGCTCTAGGTGCGCAGGCTTCAGTAGTTGTGGCTCGCAGGCTCTAGAGCGCAGGCTCAGTAGTTGTGGCGCACGGGCTTAGTTGCTTTGTGGCATGTGGGATCTTCCCAGACCAGGGCTCAAACCCGTGTCCCCTGCATTGGCAGGAGGATTCTTAACCACTGAGCCACCAGGGAAGTCCACTATGAATGATTAATAGGTATTAATTGACCTGTAATACATATATACTGGAGTTATTAAGTAGCTGCGTGCCCTTGAGCAAGTTATTAAAATTTCCGTGTTTCAGCTTTCTTATCTCTAAAAAAGAGACTACTAATACTCTCCTGGCAACGTTTCATAAGCATTAGAGATAATGTATGACTCAGTGCCCAGCACAGAGATGCTCAGTAAATGGCAACTAGTCATCATCCTAGTAGCAGCATCAGTAGAGCTGTAGCTGCCAGCCCTCCTCCAGGAATACCACCCTCTTTTGTGCAAAGCCATTACTCAGCCTGATTTTCAAAAGTGCATTTATCTTCTCAGTCTAGTAATGAATAAAATGGCATGATCAAGGTCACCTAGGAGACCAGGCAAAAGTCACCTGGACCCATTGCTAACCATCATTCCCAACCTTTCCAACTGATAAAATTCTGCCTCATCAAGCAGCTTTGTCCTCCTCCCTAGATTTCTTCCTTTTTACAAAGTGGCTTGGCCCTGTTTACACTAGTATTGTATAATTTTAGATTTATCAAGCTGTGCAGGGAGATGTGGGGAAGGGTATTCTAGAGATGCCACCTGCAACTGTGATTATAACTGTCAACACTACATGGAGTGCTGCCCTGACTTCAAGAAAGTCTGCGCTGTAGGTAAGTCCTGAGAGCTGGTGTCTCCTCTGTCAAGCACATGCCCTGTGAGAGTCTCCTTGCACCCCTTGCAGTGCTGTTGTCACACTATTTCACTTCTCTGTGCTGAAGTGCCTTTCCCTTCCCTTGCGTAAATGCTGCAGTGTGCTGTGCCTGAGGGTGGTGTCAAAGCTTGTGATCACTGGGGGAGGTTAAGGGGAGCCTGGAAGTCTGTCACTTGCACAAGGTTACTGACTAGTGCCAAGTATCATGTCTTGTTTTAAATAGAGACAATACTATGACTCAGGAATCATTAAATAAACAGTAATGAGTAATTCTTTGCTATTTACCAGAGAGGTAATTGCTTAGGGATGGAGCCCTTCAATAGCTTCATCAAAAAATTCATGGACATAAAATAATCTTGCTTACTGTTTAACTTTTTGGTATTAACATGTTTCTAAATTACCTGAAAAAGGCACTTTAAAAGTGTTTAATAATGAGTGTATAATGATGAATTTCAGTTACATCCCAAAGGGTATGAATTTTAAATTATGATACTTCATTTAAACATACTTTGAACCATTTTCTTGTTAATGTGCAAATATTTCATATTTAATTTATGAAAGTTATAATTAAAAGTGGCTCAAAGTTATATTTGCTTCAGAATTTGCATGTGAAGTTGATAAATATATTGTTGTACAATTTGTTTGTTGTGTAAGGTAATTATTTCAAATAGGCCTGGGTAAATCATCGTGGCTTTAACCAAGGCTTTTTTGGAAATGAGCAGGCTTCTTATATAGTCCATATCATGGGATTAGGCTGAAATCTTTCAACTCTACACCATACCCAGTATGTCATGACAAAGATTTCTGTATTATAAATGATTTTTGAGCCTAAACAGTGACCTATTTATATTAAGCCAGCTCTTTAGAATATACTGTTGTAGAATATGCATGTTCAATTGACAAAAATCTACTTAAAAAGTAGCAGTATCAAAAGGAGAGAATGGTGGGAATTCATATGAAGTGTACTTACCTCCTTAGGCATTTCCCAATTTTCCACTGTCCATACATGAAATGACTCAGACAGCATTGGGGTGTCTCTTGGAGCCTTGAAGGGCAAGAAAATTTTCCTTAGTCACCATATTTCTTTCTTGAGCAGGGCTGTCTCCACTTGGGAAACCATCTATCTTCCAAATTCCAAATAAAAAACTTAGCTATGCACTTTTGGAACTCTAGTCAGCTATAAGGTGGGAAATGGCTATCAATACATGGGCATGACTGATTATGTAACCAATAATCCATAATGTTTTGTTTTGCTCTGGGTAGAGTTTTCCTGTAAAGGCCGCTGCTTCGAGTCCTTTTCAAGAGGGAGGGCATGTGACTGTGACTCAGAATGTAAGAAGTACGGCAAGTGTTGTTCCGATTATGAGAGTTTTTGTGAAAAAGGTAAGCATCTCAGTACCAATCAGTGCCTCTCAGTACAGCCAGATCTGTGCACCTATCTTAGCTTCACTGATAATGTCTTAACATGCGGTACAACTCAGGTCATGATTTTACTAACATATATGCTATTTCATATTAATTTTGTTTCACCAAGATGAATTAAAGAAGGAATGCTTCTTATAAAGCACTCCCTGGCTCAGCCAGGCTCCAGGAGTGCAAGTGATTGCAGGTTGAGTAACGGAGAGGATAGGGGCTGGGCATACATGCTTTTCTCCTCCAGGTGTGGTTCAATTTCAGGTTAAATCAACAGTAAGCAGCTCATTTGATGATTTCTTGTCTAATCCTATGGTGATGACCCCACAAAGTCAACTGTCCTTTGAGCTACCTGTGCTTTTGCTCTCAATATTTTTGAGTGTATATTTGAGGACAGAATCAACACATCCAGCTTCTCTGAACTAGTAAATTTGAGTCAGTTTAAAGCACTAAGTTGATAGGCAAACCAAGAAGCTAACTGTCCATTGTATTTCCCTTCTGATCTCTACAGTCCTCTCAGTAGTCTCTATCTAAATGCCTGTGTGTGAAGGAGTCAATAAAAAGAGGTAGTTCCATTTTAAAATCCTCTTCTCTGGTTTTGGTCCTGAAGGAGTACTCTTGAGGGCATAATAAAACCCTCCAGATTTACCAAAAAAAAAAAAAGGACTTTAAACAATGTACTTAAATAATGAATTCCTTTCTTTTACCAAATGTTTGTTCTTAAATCCTATTCTGTTAAAACAAGAGTATCTATGGGGGTAAAAGTGAAAATAAGCATTGCTTGCATAATCTTATTTTATTTAAACAAGGCTGCACCTTCTGCTTCTTTCAAACAGTGGAGAAATAGGGTGGAAAACTATTAATCAGCATAGTTAAGGAATATTTCTTAACTCTTCAATGTTTTCATTGGAGAGCATTCCAAAAATAATGGAGACAACCCCCTGTGATCAAAATCACAGAGTTCAGAGTTCCTACAGCTTTCAGAAGGACACATGAGATGAGTGTTCCATATTTACTCATCACTCTGATAGTTGTTTTGGCTGTGAGACAAAAAACTAAGAATTTATTTTGGGCAGAGGATGGATGGGGAGGGAAGATGGTTAGAGAATGACAAAGCATTGAGAGAACATGTTAATAAAGACAATAGTTTATGCTACCAAGTGGTGGGTCAGATTACTTGAGGTTTTTGTAAAACTCAAGGATAAAAAATTGATGAAGGTAGTGCATCATTTACAGAATTCACAGAGATAGTCAGGGTCCAACTGAAAATGAAGGCATCAACTAGATCTTCAGTACTTCATTTTTATTTATTTTCTTTTAAATTTTATTTTACTTATTTTTTTTATACAGCAGGTTCTTATTAGTCATCCATTTTATACATATTAGTGTATATATGTCAATCCCAAACTCTCAATTCATCACACCAACAACCCCCCTGCAGCTTTCCCCGCTTCGTGTCCATATGTTTGTTCTCTACGTCCATGTCTCAAGTTCTGCCCGGAAAACCAGTTTATTTGTACCATTTATCTAGGTTCCACATATATGCGTTAATATACGATATTTGTTTTTCTCTTTCTGGCTTACTTCACTCTGTATGACAGTCACTAGATCCATCCACGTCTCTACAAATGACCCAATTTTAATCCTTTTTATGGCTGAGAAATATTCCATTGTATATATGTACCACAAATTCTTTATCCATTCGTCTGTCAATGGGCATTTAGGTTGCTTCCATGACCTGGCTATTGTAAAAGGTGCTGCAAAGAACATTGGGGTGCATGTGCCTTTTTGAATTATGGTTTTCTCTGGGTGTATGCCCAGTAGTGGGATTGCTGAATCACATGGTAATTCTATTTTTAGTTTTTTACCAAACCTCCATACTGTTCTCCATAGTGGCTGTATCAAATTACATTCCCACCAAGAGTGCAAGAGGGTACCCTTTTCTCCACACCCTCTCCAGCATTTGTTGTTTGTAGATTTTCTGATGATGCCCATTCTAACTGGTGTGAGGTGATACCTCAATGTAGTTTTGATTTGCATTTCTCTAATAATTAGTGATGTTGAGCAGCTTTTCATGTGCTTCTTGGCCACCTGTATGTCTTCTTTGGAGAAATGTCTATTTAGGCCTTCTGCCCATTTTTGGATTGGGTTGTTTGTTTTTTTTTTAATATTGAGCTGCAGGAGCTGTTTATATATTTTGGAGATTAATCCTTTGTCCATTGATTCGTTTGCAAATATTTTCTCCCATTCTGAGGGTTGTCTTTTCATCTTGTTTATGGTTTCCTTTGCTGTGTGAAAGCTTTGAAGTTTCATTAGGTCCCATGTGTTTATTTTTGTTTTTATTTCCATTACTCTAGGAGGTGGATCAAAAAAAGATCTTGCTGTGATTTATGTCAAAGAGTGCCCTTCCTATGTTTTCCTCTAAGAGTTTTATACCGCCCGGTCTTACATTTAGGTCTCGAATCCAGTTTGAGAGTATTTTTGTGTATCGTGTTAGGGAGTGTTCTAATTTCATTTTCTACATATAGCTGTCCAGTTTTCCCAGCACCACATATTGAAGAGACTGTCTTTTCTCCACTGTATATCCTTGCCTGCTTTGTCATAGATTAGTTGACCATAGGTGCATGGGTTTACCTCTGGGCTTTCTATCTTGTTCCATTGATCTATGTTTCTGTTTTTGTGCCAGTACCATATTGTCTCGATTACTGTAGCTCTGTAGTATAGTCTGAAGTCAGGGAGTCTGATTCCTCCAGCTCCATTTTTTTCCCTCAAGACTGCTTTGGCTATTTGGGGACTTTTGTGTCTCCATACAAATTTTAAGATTTTTTGTTCTAGTTCCATAAAAAATGCCATTGGTAATTTGATAGGGATTGCATTGAATATGTAGATTGCTTTGGGTAGTATAGTCATTTTCACAATATTGATTCTTCCAATCCAAGAATATGGTATATCTCTCCATCTGTTGGTATCATCTTTAATTTCTTACATGTGTCTTATAGTTTTCTGCATACAGGACTTTTGTCTCCCTAGGTAGGTTTATTCCTAGGTATTTTATTCTTTTTGTTGCAATGGTAAATGGGAGTGTTTCCTTAATTTCTCTTTCACATTTTTCATCGTTAATGTATAGGAAAGCAAGAGATTTCTGTGCATTAATTTGTATTCTGCAACTTTACCAAATTCATTGATTAGCTCTAGTTGTTTTCTGGTGGCATTTTTAGAGTTCTCTATGTATAGTATCATGTCATCTGCAAACAGTGACAGTTTTACTTCTTCTTTTCCAATTTATATTCCTTTTATTTCTTTTTCTTCTCTGATTGCCGTGGCTAGGACTTCCAAAACTATGTTGAATAATAGTGGTGAGAGTGGATATCCTTGTCATGTTCCTGATCTCAGAGGAAATGCTTTTAGTTTATCACCATTGAGAATGATGTTTGATGTGGGTTTGTCATACATGGCTTTTACTATGTTGAGGTAGGTTCGCTCTATGCCCACTTTCTGGAGAGTTTTTTTTATCATAAATCGGTGTTGAATTTTGTCAAAAGCTTTTTCTGCATCTATTGAGATGATCATATGGTTTTTATTCTTCAATTTGTTAATATGGTGTATCGCATTGATTGATTTGCGTATATTGAGGAATCTTTGCATCCCTGGGATAAATCCCACTTGATCATGGTGTACAATCCTTTTAATGTGTTGCTGGATTCTCTTTGCTAGAATTTTGTTGAGGATTTTTGCATCTATATTCATGAGTGATATTGGTCTGTAACTTTCTTCTTTTGTAGTATCTTTGTCTGGTTTTGGTATCAGGGTTATGGTGGCCTCATAGAATGAGTTTGGGAGTGTTCCTTCCTCTGCAATTTTTTGGAAGAGTTTGAGAAGGATGGGTGTTAGCTCTTCTCTAAATGTTTGATAGAATTCCCCTGTGAAGCCATCTGTCCTGGATTTTGTTTGTTGGAAGAATTTTAGTCACTGTTTCAATTTCATTACTTGTGATTGGGCTGTTCATATTTTCTATTTCTTCCTGGTTCAGTCTTGGAAGGTTATGGCTTTCTAAGAATTTATCCATTTCTTCCAGGTTGTCCATTTTATTGGCATAGAGTTGCTTGTAGTAGTCTCTTAGGATGCTTTGTGTTTCTGCAGTGTCTGTTGTAACTTCTCCTTTTTCCTTTCTAATTTTATTGATTTGAGTCCTCTCTCTCTTTTTCTTGATGAGTCTGGTTAATGGTTTATCAATTTTGTTTATCTTTTCAAAGAACCAGCTTTTAGTTTTTTTAATCTTTGTTATTTTTTTCTTTGTTTCTATTTCATTTATTTCTGCTCTGATCCTTATGATTTCTTTCCTTCTGGTATCTTTCAGTTTTGTTTGTTCATCTTTCTCTAGTTCCTTTAGGTGTAAAGTTAGATTGTTTATTTGAGATTTTTCTTGTTTCTCGAGGTAGGCTTGTATAGCTGTAAACTTCCCTCTTAAAACTGCTTTTGCTGCATCCCATAGGTTTTGGATCATCGTGTTTTCATTGTCATTTGTCTGTAGGTATTTTTTGATATCCTTTTTGATTTCTTCAGTGATCTCTTGGTTATTTAGTAACGTATTGTTTAGCCTCCATGTGTTTGTGTTTTTTACATTTTTTCCCCTGTAACTGATTTCTAATCTCATAGCGTTGTGGTCAGAAAAGATGCTTGATATGATTTCAATTTTCTTAAATTTACTGAGGCTTGATTTGTGACCCAAGATGTGATCTATCCTGGAGAATGTTCCATGCGCACTTGAGAAGAACGTGTAATCTGCTGTTTTTGCATGGAATGTCCTATAAATATCAATTATATCTATCTGGTCTATTGTATCATTTAAAGCTTCTCTTTCCTTATTCATTTTCATTTTGGATGATCTGTCCATTGGTGTAAGTGAGGTGTTAACATCCCCCACTGTTATTGTGTTACTGTTGATTTCCTCTTTCATAGCTGTTAGCAGTAGCCTTATGTATTGAGGTGCTCTTATATTGGGTGCATATATATTTATAATTGTTTTATCTTCTTCTTGGATTGATCTCTTGATCATTATGTAGTGTCCTTCTTTGTCTCTTGTAACATTCTTAATTTTAAAGTCTTATTTTATCTGATATGAGTATAGCTACTCCAGCCTTCTTTTGATTTCCATTTGCATGGGATATCTTTTTCCACCCCCTCACACTCAGTCTGTATGTGTCCCTAGGTCTGAAGTGGGTCTCTTGTAGACAGCATATATATGGGTCTTGTTTTTGTATCCATTCAGCAAGCTTGTGTCTTTTGGTTGGAGCATTTAATCCATTCACGTTTAAGGTAATTATCGAGATGTGTGCTCTTATGACCATTTTCTTAATTGTTTTGGGTTTGTTTTCGTAGGTCCCTTCTTCTGTTGTGTTTCCCACTTAGAAAAGTTCCTTTAGCATTTGTTGTAGAGCTGGTTTAGTGGTGCTGAATTCCCTTAGCTTTTGTGTGTCTGTAAAGCTTTTGATTTCTCCATCAAATCGGAATGAGATCCTTGCCAGCTAGAGTAATCTTGCTTGTAGGTTCTTCCCTTTCATCACTTTAAGTATATCATGCCACTCCCTTCTGGCTTGTAGAGTTTCTGCTGAGAAATCAGCTGTTAACCTTATGGGAGGTACCTTGTATGTTATTTTTCCCTTGCTGCTTTCAATACTTTTTCTTTGTTTTTAATTTTTGCCAGTTTGATTATTATGTGTTTTGGCATGTTTCTCCTCTATGGGACTCGCTGTGCTTCCTGGACTTGGGTGGCTATTTCGTTTCCCATGTTAGGGAAGTTTTCAACTATAATCTCGTCACATATTTTCTCCAGTCCTTTCTCTCTCTTCTCCTTCTGGGACCCCTATAATGCGATTGCTGTTGCATGTAATGTTGTCCCAGAGGTCTCTTAGGCTGTCTTCATTTCTTTTCATTCTTTTTTCTTTATTCTGTTCCGCAGCAGTGAATTCCACCATTCTGGCTTCCAGGTCACTTTTCCATTCTTCTGCGTCAGTTATTCTGCTATTGATTTCTTCTGGTGTAGTTTTCATTTCAGTTATTGTAGTTTATCTCTGTTTGTTTGCTCTTTAATTCTTCTAGGTCTTTATTAAACATTTCTTGCATGTTCTCGATCTTTGCCTCCATTCTTTTTCCGAGGTCCTGAATCATCTTCACTATCATTATTGTGAATTCTTTTTCTGGAAGGTTGCCTATGTCCACTTCATTTAGTTGTTTTTCTGGGGTTTTATCTTTTTCCTTCATCTGGTACATAGCCCTCTGACTTTTCACCTTGTCTATCTTTCTGTGAATGTGGTTTTTGTTCCACAGGCTGCAGGATTGTAGTTCTTAGTATTTCATTTAAAAAAAATAACAATCAAACTATCTTGCATCTCACCACTTAGTCTTTTTTTAAAAATTAATTAATTTATTTTTGGCTGTGTTGGGTCTTCTTTGCTGCATGCGGGCTTTCTCCAGTTGTGGCAAGCAGGGGCTACTCTTTGTGTCAGTGAGTGGGCTTCTCATTGCAGTGGCTTCTCTTGTTGCAGAGCACAGGCTCTAGGTGTGTGGGCTTCAGTAGTTGTGGAATGTGGGCTCAGTAGTCGTGTCGCATGGGCTTAGTTGCTCCACAGCATGTGGGT
The DNA here is from genome assembly GCF_000442215.2 of Lipotes vexillifer. NCBI lineage: Eukaryota > Metazoa > Chordata > Mammalia > Artiodactyla > Lipotidae > Lipotes > Lipotes vexillifer. The sequence continues at coordinate 1,706,178 of NW_006777506.1, forward strand.
TCTTCCTGGACCAGGGCTCCAACCCATGTCCCCTGCATTGGCAGGCGGATTCTTTACCACTGCACCACCAGGGAACACTTACTTGTTTTAAGATTGCTATAGATACCACTTGTAGGCATCTATATATCTCAGTCATAACATTTCAAGAATTGAAGCAGTCAAGCGCCTCTGAATATGGGTGAGAAAACAATCCAAGAAGTTAAATAGTTTGCTCAAGATCACTAGTTAGAATGTGATAAAACCGTTTCTTGAGTTGAGGTACCTGGTGTTTTTGTGGGGTGGGAGGAGAAAGAGGGAAAGGTATGGTGGTCAGTTCATGCAGATTGCAAAAACAGAGTTCTGAGGAGAAGTTTGGTAAGAGCAGGAGGATTTATCACCACTGTCCTCTACCCAGAGTGCTTCCCCCCACCCTGTTCTCTGCTTTCTTATCTTTCAGAAGTCCTTCTTTTCTTCTGGTTCCTAATGGTCAAAACATATTCCACATAGGTTAAAAAGATACACATCAAACCACTAAGCTGTTTATCTTGGAGAAGGGCAATACATTTTGAGGAAAGCATACTGTGAAGGTGTGAAATTCTTCCACGAGTTAATATTTATGTAGAACTTTTGTAATTAAAATAAAGAAAAAAAGAAATGTAAATTGGTATTATTTGATTTAAATGAATATGAAAACAGGAAAATGTAATTTTTATATTTATCTTCTCGAGAGCACAAACATCTGTCAACCACATGCAGTGATTATCTTGATATCACAGAAGGCTGGCACAAAGTATAGAGCTCATAAAGTATTTTTTAGGCAGGCAAATACCTTCAGAAATCATCTAGAAGAAACACCTCTGTTTGCAGGCAAGAGAGGTTCAGGAGGGTTTGCCCATTTGCCCAAGGTCACGACAAACCCTTGTAGGTCTAGAACTGGAAGTCTTCTGACTCCTGAGCCTTTGCTCCCCATCATAATTTACAATTTGAGAACCAATTTTTTTTTTTTGTAGCAATGCATCTTCAGATAGCTTGGAGTAGTTGGTGTTGGGCCAAGAGCCTGCCTATACAGGTTTTCACCAGCATTTACTCTTGAAGCCAGATGCATCAGTGCCTTTCACAGTTAGAGTTGCTGATGAATATGAACAAGAAATTAACTGACCCATCTTGCTTGGTCTCAGTGCCCAGTCCTGCATCACCACCACCTTCAAAGTCTGCACCTCCACCCCCAGGAGCAACTCAGACCATCAAATCAACAACCAAACGTTCACCCAAATCATCAAGCAAGAAGACTAAGAAAGTTATAGAATCAGAGGAAATAACAGAAGGTAGGAAGATGACAGATGTAAAAAAAGGAGGTTTCTGAGATGAAATAACCTGTAGGTGGACTTTTATAAGACTCCTCATAGTACAGGGTGATCTTCTGAGTCATTAAAGGCTCATCACACTGCTTGTTTTAGGGCAGAGTTTAAGCCAAAGTATAAATGCTCAGTTATTTATTTTCCTTATTTACCAAACTCAGTATGGGACTAAGTTAAAATAATCAGAAGAAACAAGTCTTACTGTTTAAAAACAAACAAAAAAAAGCCATGATTTTGTTTGCAGAACAATTTGATTCTGTAAGATATGGGGAGGGCTTCCCTGGTGGCGCAGTGGTTGAGAGTCCGCCTGCCGATGCAGGGGACACGGGTTTGTGCCCCGGTCTGGTAAGATCCCACATGCTGCGGAGCGGCTGGGCCCATGAGCCATGGCCGCTGAGCCTGCGCATTCGGAGCCTGTGCTCTGCAATGGGAGAGGCCACAACAGTGAGAGGCCCGCGTACCGCAAAAAAAAAAAAAAAAGATAGGGGGAAGTTGAGAGAAAGTTACACTGCTAGTTATCTGTGACAAGCTCAGGTGCCTTGCTTTTAACTGACATTTACAAGAGCTGTTGCTCATAGTACTGATAAAACAAAAGCAGAACACAGACATTTGTAGATCAATAAACAGCATTTTTTGTTGTATTTCAACTGGCAGTTCTTTTTTGCTTTAAATCACAGTTGGTGTGATCAACTTTTTGATTTATAGAACACTGTTTCTGAAAATCAAGAGTCTTCCTCCACCTCTTCCTCAACTTTTCGGAAAATCAAGTTTTCCAAAAATTCAGCTGCTAATAGATAGTTAAAGAAGAAACCCAAAGGTTTGAGCATTGATAAAGATCAGTGACTATATCAATGCCATGTTAACAATGACCTAAAAGTAAGGCGTGTGGGTAGAATGATTTGAGGACATTTCAATATTTGGGGGCGGGGTATGTAACTTCATAAAAATTACTTTAGAAGATACCAGTGAAAATTTCCTATAGGAAATTAGTGCCAAGCAGCTAGGAAACCACTCTATAAAGCAAAGGAAGAAGATACTATAGAAGCAACTGTAGAACCACAGGATGGCACCAGAGATGACTATTAAGTTTTCTATTTCAAGTCCTGTCTACCTGATATCATCGCTTTCTTCTCTTTCCTCTATCTTGTCTTTTCATTTCTCCTTCCCCAGATTTATTTTATTTAACTTTTATATACTTCCTTAAGTGTTTTAAAATGTTAATCCATTAAATTCTCATACATTTCTGAGAAAGGCAATATTATTATCCACATTTTACAGATCCTCTTTATTATTTTCCTAATAAATTATGTCATATCTGGCTGATTTTTCTGTAGTAAACTACAGAATTGGCTATTACCTCCTGAAAAGAGATTCCCTTTGTTCTGCTTTTTTATTATTTCCTGAATTTCTAAAGTACATTCTCATTCTCCAGGAAATACTGGATTTTGGATACTGGAGTTTTGAAGAACTCATTTCCTGGGTGGTTATTTCCCTGAAGCCTTCTTTCCAGCTGAATAGCCAGATATTTAATCTTTGAGTTATCCAGAGAGTCTTGCACACAATAGAAGTGTTTGCTAAATGGAGCTCATCTCAGTGATCTGCCTCTTGGGCTCTGTATGTCACCTATGGGGTAGCTGCTAGGGGAAATCCTGTTAAACAGGGTCCTTTTGCTGCCATGGCATCCTAATCTCCTCTCTGTATCCCGAGACTGCTGAGTTTATTCAGGTAGAGGAAAGAAAGCAGTTGAAAGCCATGTGCACAGAAGCAGGCTTAAGCAGGAACCATGGGGGTGACTGCAACAGATTCCTTGGATGTAGTTATAGAGGCCTCTGAGGGAATTGGTGCAGTGAGTCTAAAAGATGTTGGAACTAGGTTTCCAGTAGGAAGGAAGTGGCACTGAGCAATAAGGAATAAGAAGAGTTGAGAAAGTGACGGGCAAAGAACATTGACATAAAGAGTAGAATTAGTGTTATTGATCATATTGATCATTTCAAAGTTGCCACTTGCTTCCATATATGCTATTGAGTTTTACTTGTGTTTTTCACCCCTTATCCCATTCATTCCCTAAAATAGCCCAATAAGATAGGTTGAGCATTTATCATTTTACAGTAAATTAACAGATATGTTAGAAATGAGCAATTTGCCTAGAGACAACACAGCTAGTCAATGATAAGGATGGCATCTTTATGTCACTACTAAAGAAAAAAAACTATACAAAAATAAAAGGCGTATATGTTTTTTCACTAGCAAAAGACAAGAAGAAAAGAACCCCTAAAAAGAAACCTATCCCAGAACCACCAGTAATAGATGAAGCTGGAAATGGACCGGACAATCGTGATTTCAAACTCACCCCAACTCCTAACATTCCCACCACTCAAAGTAATAAAGTTACCACAACTCCCAAGATTACAATAGTAAAACCAATACTTTCTAAACCCAGTATTCCACCTAATTCTGACACAACTAAAGAGACGCCTTTGACAGCCAATAAGGAGACAACAGATGAAACTAAAGAGACCTCTACAACAAATAAACAGACTTCAACTACTGCAAAAGAGAAGACTACTTCGGCTAAAGAGACACAAAATGCAGAGAAAACACCTACTAAAGATTTTGCACCCACATCTGAAGTTCCTGCTACATCTACACTCAAAGCTGAAACTATAAGCAAATCCCCTGCTCTCACCTCTTCCAAAGAGCCAGATCCCACCACCAAGGAATCTACACCCACCACCACCAAGGAGCCAGCTCCCACCACCAAGGCATCTACACCCACCGCCACCAAGGAGCCAGCTCCCACCACCAAGGCATCTACACCCACCGCCACCAAGGAGCCTGCTCCCACCACCAAGGCATCTACACCCATCACCACCAAGGAACCAGCTTCCACCACCAAGGAATCTACACCCATCACCACCAAAGAGCCAGCTCCCACCACCACCAAGAAGCAAGCTCCCACCACCCCCAAAGAGCCAGCTCCCACCACCAAGGAATCTACACCCATCACCACCAAAGAGCCAGCTCCCACCACCAAGGAACCTACACCCATCACCACCGAAGAGCCAGCTCCCACCACCACCAAGGTGCCTGCTCCCACCACCACCAAGGAGCAAGCTCCCACCACCAAGGAATCTACACCCATCACCACCAAAGAGCCAGCTCCCACTACCACCAAGGAGAAAGCTCTCACCACCAAGCAATCTACACCCATCACCACCAAAGAGCCAGCTCCCACTACCACCAAGGAGCAAGCTCTCACCACCAAGGAATCTACACCCATCACCACCAAAGAGCCAGCTCCCATCACCACCAAGGTGCCTGCTCCCACCACCCCCAAGGAGCCAGCTTCTGCCAGCTCCAAGGAACCTACTCCAAGTTCTAATACACCTGCTCCAACCACCTCAGAGGCCTCTACTTCAGCTATCACCATGGAGCCTCCCACTACTCCTAAGGGCCCTGCTGAATCAACTCCTGAGTTTCCTGTAGAACCCACACCAAAGACTCTTGAAAACAGTCCCAAGGAGCCTGCTGTACCTACAACCAAGGCTCCTAAAGTGACTAAACCTGAAATGACTACAACAGCTAAAGACAAGGCCACAGAAAAAGACACAACTGATACTATGGCATCATCCAAAATTACTCTTAAAGCAACAACTCCTGCATCCAAAGTAATGACAGCAACCCAAAAGACAACTGAAGAGACTACAAGCAAACCTGAACCAACAACAGCTATACCAAAAGGTACAGCTACTAACTCTCAAGTGACAACTCCTAAACCCCAAAAACCAACCAAAGCACCCAAAAAGCTCACTTGTACCAAAAAGACAAAAACACCTAAAGTGACAAAACCAAAGACTACACCAACTCCCCCAATGACATCAGCAATGCCTAAATCAAACCCTACCTCTTTAGCAGAAGCCAAGCTCCAAACCACCACCAGCCCTAACCAAACTCCCAACTCAGAAATAATCGAAGTAAATCCAAAGAATGAAGATGCAGATGCTACTGAAGGAGAAAAACCTCACATGACTCCTAGGCCCCCTGTGTTAACTCCTATAGTTATTCCAGGCACTGATTTCATAGGGAGAGGACCCAGTCAAGGCATTGGCATCAACCCTGTGTTTTCAGGTAATATGAATCAGTTACTTTCACGTTTAAAACTGACAATGTTAACTTAAATCTTTCTGAACCAGGATGCCCTGATTTAGTATTATTCTATTGATATATATTATTTAGAACCCTGAACTTGTGAAGTTTTACATCTTCTCTACAGGTAAGCAGAGGGGTAATCACAGTAAGTTTATTTTGTTATTTGGAAAATCAAGTAATAACCTAGGATTGCAAAAATCTGCAATATTGTTTTCCAAACCAATTTCACAGGGCAATCAGAATTGAGAAACAGAATTTCACATTGAGATTGAATATCCAATACTTGTCTAATTTAGAAGATCAGGTACCCTTACCCATTCCAGTTCATAATTTATTTTTATATAACACTTTTTGAATAATATCACCTCTAAGTAAGACAACTATGAAATATATCACTTCTTTTTCACCTCTGAAATACATGTACCTCAAATTATACTCTTCAAGAGCTTAGGAAAGGGTGAACAGAGGAAATAGAACCCAGTGGGTTCTGTTTTGAAAAGAACGGAACACTTTTCTCATTTTTATATTGGTTTAATTTGTGTTAATTTGTTTTAGATGAGACTAATTTATGCAACGGTAAGCCAGTAGATGGACTGACTACTTTGCACAATGGGACATTAGTTGCATTTCGAGGTGAGTTTTGCACACATTTCTTTTTGTTTATGAGAGCAAGAGCCATGGGAGAGTACAAGTTTGGGCTGAGCTTCCTGGAGGGAAACCTGATTGATTAACTTACCTCACACAGTATTATAAGGACCTGAGGGTAAATACCAAATATTGGATTAACAAAATTGGACACAGTAAAGTAACAAACAAAATAAGTTATTTAATTATAACTCCTTAATGCTAACAGGTAAAGAAAATGAGATAAGTGATTTTCTGTAAATCACAAAGCCAGAAGGCTCTTTCTAGAGAAGCTGGGAAACTAAAATATTTTAAGTTATGCTAAATTTCAGACTTGAGAAATATCTACTCTCAGAAATGTTCAAATACTACCTTCTGTATTAGTACTAAAAATTCTGACTAAACATCATAGAATGCTTGTTAACACATTCAATCTGCTTCTTTATGATAAACTGTTTTTAAAAGATTGCATTTTGATTTCTTCTGAGATAGGTTTTAGTCTTCATTCAGTTTGTAGGCTGATCATCACTTTCAATTTTAGGTCATTATTTCTGGATGCTAAATGCATTCAGTCCACCATCTCCACCTCGTAGAATTACTGAAGTTTGGGGCATTCCCTCCCCCATTGATACTGTTTTTACTAGATGCAACTGTGAAGGAAAAACTTTCTTCTTTAAGGTAAGAAAAATATCTTTGTGAGAGAATTCAGCAAATAGTTATTCTTTATTATGACAATTAAACCTCCACTTCAGAAGGGTCTCCATATTTTAATAAACTATCATTAAAATTTAATAAATATTTAACACTCAATTTGGTAACACTGTCAACTTATTCAAATACTTAACTAAGTTAAAACTTTCTCCCTATACTTAAATTTAAGAATGAGTTCCTAACTTTTTTTTCCCCCTTTTTAACCTTTTAAAATAGCTGTTCACATCATTTCCTCTTTTTAATTACCAGGATTCTCAGTACTGGCGTTTCACCAATGATATAAAAGATGCAGGGTATCCCAAACTAATTTCCAAAGGATTTGGAGGACTAAATGGAAAAATAGTGGCAACTCTCTCAATAGCTAAATACAAGAACAGACCTGAATCTGTGTATTTTTTCAAGAGAGGTATGTGTTACATAATTAACAAAATTAAAAAACTTTTAAGGAGTGATCTGTCAGGATCAATATTTCCATTTATTATAGGGTTTACTGTCAAAAGGTATCTTTAATGGCTAGAATCAAGTACTTTCAATTAAAAAATAAAAAGGGCAGTCTTCGTATTTAGCTCTCTCAACATGCAAATCAAAATTTCATGAGTTTTCAGGACATTGATATAAAGAATGTCATTTATTTTCAAGTTAAATATATAACTATGCAATTTGTTGGCTTTATTCACAAGTACTTTGAGATTTAGTAATTATTTTTATAATACCTTGACTAATAACCATTATTAATGTCTGGACATACTTTATGAAAAACATTGATTCCTCTACCTTGTAAAAACTCTTTTCCATCTCTTTTGGGAATTAAAATTAATTTTCATATTGTATGTGATTTTCTAATTCATCATAGGTGGCAGCATTCAGCAGTATACTTATAAACAGGAACCCACCCAAAAGTGTACTAGAAGAAAGCTTGCTATAAATTATCCAGTGTATGGAGGAACGACACAGGTTAGGAGACGATTTGAACGTGCTATAGAGCCTTCTCAAATACACACCATCAGAATTCACTATTCACCCATCAGAGTCAATTATCAAGACAAAGGTAATATTTTTTACTGTGTTAAAAATTCTTACACATGAAGTAGATGTAATAGTTTCTTAGAGTATAGCTTATTAAATATAAATACTGACCATATAACCCTAATACTTATTAATGCAAAACATCAATTTGCTTCAATGAATGACCAAAGATCAATACTTTTTTCTTGTGGCTAAGAAAGGCAATTTATTCAGGCTTGTTAATTGTAATACCATTAACCAAGAACATTAAATCCAAATCTGTAACCCTTAAAACAGTCCTAAAAGGTAGATATTTGTACCATATCAGAGATAGCAAAAGCTGAGGCATTGAAGTTAACTCACCCAAGGTAACAGAGCTACTGAGTGACCAAACTGGGATTAAAACCCAGGTCTGTTTGACTCAAACAGCTGCTTTTTCCAATACAGTACATTGCCTTTCAATCTGATACCTTTAAAGTGTCATCCGCAGGTTTCCTCCATAATGAAGTTAAAGTGAGTACACTGTGGAGAGGACTTCCAAATGTGGTTACTTCAGCTATATCACTGCCCAACATCAGAAAACCTGATGGCTACGATTACTATGCCTTTTCTAAAGGTAAGTTATTAAGTAAAGTCTTAATAGCTTTCTGAAGATGGTATCTAATCTCTGAAACATGAATAAATTCAAAGCAAAAACAAGTGTTCAATGGTGACTAAAGGTGAGAAATTAAATTACATCACTTATTCTAATTATTCTGAAGAAAAGTTTAGATTTTTGCTTTACTTTCAATTAAATTGAATGGATTGCAATTCATTTCTGCCCTATCGTTCATGAGATTAAAGCCTATTATGAAGAAACATCCATTTAATTGAGTAAAACTGCTACTGAAAACAATATTTAACTTCTATTATCTGTGGCATTTAACAGAGGTCTTGTTTGCCACGAAGTTGTACTGATTTACATCATTACACAGTCTGTAAGATCAGAAAGAAGTTGCTGAGAAACTAATTTTATTAACAAAATTATATTACCTGGGATATTTTTCTTTGAAAAATCCATAAAAATATGTTATTCTGCCTATATGTCATCAGAATGTATTTTTTTTAAAGAATAACCCCCCCAAAAAAGAATAAAACCCAAATGAATTATTTTTTAAACTAACTCGGTTTTCTCAAATTCTTACTTTGAAAAAGCAGAGTTAAACCTAATTTTATTGAAAGATGGTGAAAGATCAGTCAAGGCAATTGTTTTTGTCAGAAAGTTCAAATTAATTAATACATTTCTGATATTAAAATGATAAATACTGTCTTTGAGTATAATAATAAATATAAACTATTTTTAAGTTCAAGTGTTTTGTTTTCTTTTTAATTGAAAAAATGACTTCTCTTCTGTTTAGATCAATACTATAACATCGATGTGCCAACTAGAACAGCAAGAGCCATTACTACTCGTTCTGGACAGACCTTATCTAATGTCTGGTACAACTGTCCTTAGACTGATGGGCAAAGGAAGAATCGACTAACTAAAATGAAGAAAAGAATGATAAATTTTGACACTGACACACATTTTATTAATAAAGAATGTTGATATAAGCATACCAATTTAAATACAAAAATGTTTTTCAACTCGACAATCATCACACTAAAACAGATTTGACTATCTTATTCACAGTTATTATAGTTTTTAGAACATTTAATTAATATTTCCTCTATTTATTCCTCCTCTCCCTCCCATTGCATGGCTCATACCTATAAGAGAGAAAAAGAATTAAACTGAATGCATCTTTTAAAAAGTTAGCTCAAAAGTAGAGTATTCACTTACCCTAGTTCATTATAAAAATTTTCAAGATCAAGTGTGCAGGCATGTAGACAAAAAGCTGTTAGATATGTCACATCTTCAATGGAACTTACACCAATCAGATTAATGTTTTATTACATGAATGCAATCTCTAACAATTACATTGGAAAACAGAGATTGAAATTTTACATTTCTTTTACTAGCTAAACAAGTCACAAAGCTTTATTCTGACGTATAAAAAGTATAACAACAATAGGCAGAGATGTAACAAGTAGTTACATCTACATAGCACTATAACAGTTTAGCTTTTCCAGATTATACCATGAATTTAAGGAAGAAATGAATAAAAATAAAATGTAAGCACATATTCATGATATACCTATGGTATACAAACTTGTCTGCAAGATGTTTACAGATTAGTAAACATCACATGCTCAATGTGTACTTAATCAACCCTTGGAACGTTTTAAAAAAACTAGATACACATTGGAGGCTTAAGGATTAGAAAACTCATTCCATTTATTACTATCCCACATCCTATCACATGATCAATATGTTAGAAATTTACCTCTCTGTCTGTTAAATTGACGACCACGGACACCTTGTCTCAATGTTGTCTGAAGTCTTACTCGTCTGAAAGGCTTTGGCTGACTACTGCTGGTATCTAAGAAAAGCATTAATATACAAAAAAGCAAGTTAATAAACAAGAAAGCAGTTATAGTGACAAAAACTAATTACTAAATGAATGCATGGATAAAATGCAGAGGTGCCCATTGCTTTCAATATTTAAATGTTTTTTTAACAAGGGACATTTAACAAACAGAAAAGGTAAAAAAGTTAAGAAAAAAGTTATTTTTGACTTTTTCATTCATTCACTCTACTAATTTAATAATAAGTATGTACTTGGTGCCTATCCATTTATCAGACACTGTGCTAGGGGTTGGGGAATACAATGGGAAACAAAATACCACATCCCTCAGGAAACAACAGTCCATTACAATATAACATGAGTCATATCTGACTCTTCTCTTTTCCAGATGTCCCCAATCCAATCATTAGAAAATCTTGCAAGCTCTAATTTATTTTTATGTTTTTATTTTTTTATTTTGCGGTACACGGGCCTCTCACTATTGTGGCCTCTCCCGTTGCGCAGCACAGGCTCCGGACACGCAGGCTCAGCGGCCATGGCTCACGGGCCTAGCCACTCCGTGGCATATGGGATCTTCCCAGACCGGGGCACGAACCCATATCCCCTGCATCGGCAAGCAGATTCTCAACCACTGCACCACCAGGGAAGCCCGCAAGCTCTAATTTAAATATATATCCCAAATCTGACTACTTCTCACAACCTTGACTCTACCATCCTGTCTAAAACATCATTTTTACCTTGAATTATTGCAGTATCCTCCAAACTTTCTCTTTGTTTGTCCATTACTCAGTTTCAGTCTCTTCTCTACATAGCAGCAAAACTGATACTGCTAAGTCTTTAAAGCAGATCATGTTACCACTCTGTTTGAAGCCCTCCAAAAACCTGCTACATCCATGAAAGCCAAAGAAATTCCAATGGTCTCCTAGATATTTCCTCCCCCACCCTGTTACCTCCTGCTAGTCTCTCTCTGTCCTTACTGTGCTCCAGCCACAAAGGCCTCCTTGCTGACCCTGAACACATCACACCACTGCCTTATGGACTTTGCATCTACTATTTCTCTCATCCTGGAACACCTTCCCCTGAATAGCTGCACAGCTTTGCTCCCTTACCTTTTTCAGGTCTTTCCTTAAATACCATTTTCTTAGTAATGTTTTTGTGAAATTGCCTGGCACTCGGTGGGCACTTAAGTATTTGCTGACCAAATGGATAATTGCTTAGATGGGGAGGTTTAGTATTTTATGTTATCAAATAAATTTAAGAACACCCTAATTTCATATTATACTGTAAAAGGGAACAAGAACCATATTTTCTTATGCAAGCTCTGGTAAGATATAGCTAGTACCAATTCTCCTGTTGAGGAAAGACAACTCTCATGGGACATCAGGATATAACTGGAGGCACAGAACTTCAGTTATTGTATTTTATTATTAATAATATTACTGTTTTATTAGTAACTATGACAGCTACAATTTTTTTGGGCCTTCTTACTGTGTGTAAAGCATTGAGTTATATAAATTACATACATTATTTTTAATCTTGACTGCAAGATGAGTTATAAATGCCCATATTTCACAATGAAATGTGCAGAGATTTAAAGTTACTAGCTGTTAAAAGGCAGATACAGGATCTGAACCCTGGGGATGTTGACTATAGGTTGATGTGTCACAAAAAAGCTAAAAGGGAGAACATATCTTGAGATAGGAAAGTTCCATGATTGAAAAAAGTAGTAACTGAGCAGGTCTTCCATAAAACCTGAAGGTTCTATGACAGAATTTGAGGATTACTGCTATAAACAATTTAAAATGAAAACAATCAGAGAGGATGACTGAGTATGTATTTCTTCAATAATAAAAGTAATTCCCTACTTAAAAACTTTGAGATAGATAAGCTAGTGTAGTATACTGTTTAAGAGTGGAGTCTCTGGAGTCGAACTTCTTGAGTTTGCATCCTGGCTTGCCCATTATTTACTCACTATGTGACTTGCAAGGAATTTTTCAACCTTTTATGATTCAGTTTCCATTACTATGAAATGGGTATGCGTGCTTACCACGTTGGGTTGGTGTGAGAATTAAGTGAGTAAATATAGGTAAAGGGCTTAGAATACTGTCTGATATACAGTAAGTGCTCAATGAATGTTAATTATTTTTTAAAAAGTCCTGCACAATTAATTTTTATTGCAAGAAAGACACATAAAATAGCCCTTTTCAAAGTTAACTTCAAAAACGTGAAAAACCAAACTTTAAAACTATTTATATCAGTAAATTTCAATTTTTTTTTTTTTTTTTGAAGCAACAGGCCTCCCAACCCTCAACCCTCCATACCAAATCTCATGTAGAACCTAATATGCAGAAGAAATAAAAAAGGAGCTGCTCTGGTTTAAACACAGGTAGGAGGCCTGGAGTACTACTCCTTAGCTTCTCTCCTAATAACCCATCCCTCACAGCCCCTATAGCACCTCTAATGTAACCAATTCCCTTTAATATAAGCCAAGTTCCTTTTAATAAAATAAAATTTCTCTTTTAAATGAAGCATTTTAAAAGTCAAGGAAAAAAGAATTATCAATTGTAACTAACAGAGCAGGATCTTTTGCAAACAAGTTTGATGTATAAAAGCTGTACTGTAGTCAAGAGCAGGAACTTACCTACAGAAGAACTGGAAGGAGGGTCCTGGCTGGTGGAAGGAAGATCTGACTCATCAGACGCCTGAACAGGCTCTTCTTCCTGCTGGCTATCAATTTCGAGGCCTGCTTCTGAACTAATACTAAGAAAGGAAAACAAAAATTGATTAGAAAATACAAAACTGATCCTAGAATGTATCCTAAATTTTTCCCAAACTTTATTTTTCGATAGTCTACCATTTAAATAACCCAGAGCTCCCCTCCAACTCAAAACAGCAGTCTCTGATATTGGTAACCATACATTTTTTTTTAAAGGCAGGGGAAAAGAGAGCTCAAGCTCCTTTTTCCTCACTCCTTTTCTCACTAGGACATGTTTCAATTTTAATTTTTGTTTTTTCCTCTCTTTTGCTGTTGTTTTTTCTTTTCGACAAAAGATGTTCACATTCTTGATATTCACAAGAGATATATTATCCAGATTTTGATATACCACAAAACAACTTTCTAGGAAAGCAGAGTACTAAAATAATTCACAACGGTTACAACTATTAGTAATATACCACTATTTCACCATGGGCTCTAGCCCAGATGAGACAGGCTAGGGTAGGTGAATTCCTGGCTCAAAGCTATAACTCCATTTCTCTCTCTGTCTCTCCCATTCAAGAAAGTACATCAAAAAGCAAGTGAGGGAGATAAGAGTACAAGAATAACTTGAATCTGTTCCAGTTTTTATCATCTGCAAACTTTAGTACACTTATTAATAACAATGTACCTGAAAGATACCTCTCATGACTCTGCTAAAGTTGAGAAGAACTGCTGAAGTGCAGCCTACGCAAGTTATTTTAATGTTCAGAGTCTGAGCTTTCTCATTTGTAAAACGGAGATAATACTTTGCAGAGATACTGTGTGGTTTAGAAATGACATATATAAAGGGACCTGCATACATGGTATGGAATTAAAGGCAGCTAGTATTTCCAGCAGGATCTGTAACTTTCCCCAAATTAAGCAGTATTGTGTTAGAGGCATAATAATAGACCTGCCTTTTTTCTTATATACTAGAGTTGGCCTGTAATTACACTAAGAAAATTTTGCTAAATAAAACAAAACCTCTGAGCTCTACCTAGGAAATCTGGGTTCTACTTATAGCTAAGCTTCTGACTGTGAAGCAGTCCAACTTTTTTTATTTTATGAAGAATCAGGCTCCACCTTGAAAGTTAAACTTCTCCAAAACCACTGTCCAATGGTTCTTTCCATTAAATTACTCTACCTCCTTTGGTTTAAAAAAGCCCAGATGATTTGTTATGAAATACTTCTTTTGTTAAACTTTGTTTATAACTGATGTGCTAAAAACAGTCAGGTCTTGAAGATTTCTGATTTTTAACAAGTTAGTGTTTTAGACCAAGTTCTAAATGCATGTAAATAAAAAATAGGTGAGGTTTGCTTGAGAGCCCACTACTAAATGGAAAATTGAGTCATTTCCTAATTTTCACAGAAAGCCTTCTTTCTTGGGGAAAAGTTCAAGCAGCGATATTAATGGAAGGGTGATTCTAAAGAATACTTTGTTCTAGAATGCATCATGCAATTTTCAAGGAGATAACCTTTTAAAAAATTATTTGTCTTCTGTAATAACAATGTCTTAAGTCTTAAAATATGTTATTTTGTGCAAAAATTAGTTTTCCAAAATATATGGCTTGGTTTACTTTTATAACAGGATGCTACTGAAAACACAGCTCAAGAGACTATTGCTTCCTGGCTTAAAAAAAGAAATGTAAAAGTCTGACAAGTTTAAGCAAGCAAAAATTACACGGTAAACATTTACCCTTCAGATTCTGCCTCCACAAATACTTCATCTCCATCATCACCTGTTGCTGTTTCATTTGTTGTGGATAAAGTGCCAGTGGATGTTGTCACCATTGGAACAGACTGAGAAGCATGCTCTGAAGCATCAGAGGTGGTACTCTCAGTAAATACAGTCACTTGAAAAAATGAAATACCAGAAAAGCAATGAAAACTTTAACAACTTTGCGGATTCTCTAATTTTTAGCTAGAAGATATATCACAGGTTTCCATTTTACCATTATAACACATAATCTATTGATCTGCCTTTGATACCTACCCGGGGCTGCTACTTGCAGAGGAGTAGTGGGAACACTTCGGCCACCTGACTCCTCTTCGTGAGCTAGGAAGAGGGGTGTTTCATACATTCCCAAACCTAAAGACAATTCTGAATATTAATGATTGAAAGAACAAAATATTGTCAATATCCCAGACATCTAAAAGAAAAAAACTAATTAGTGGAGACACACAAATTTGTTGAAGCCCACAATTAGCCCATCAAGCAAAAATCAATCCCTCCCTCAAAAATGTAAATACAACTTAAATGTTTCCTTTAAGCTCCCTAACACTAATTTAAGTAACCCTAAATAAAAAACAGCTAAAATGCTCTTATAAGTTTTGTACAAGCTAACTTTACTGAGTGCCCAACTATGAACTAGGTACTGTGTTTGAATCTACTCTACACCAAAACAGCAAGGTATTATTAGTCTCCTTTTTGCTAAAGAAACTGAATTTCAAAGAGGTTAATTAACTTTCCCAAAGTTACTAGTAAAATGGTAGCATTCCAATTTAAGCCTAGATCTGACTTCCAAGTCTTGGAAGTGTCCTATAATAAAGCCACATAAAATTGTGAATTCCTCTGAAGTCAACTCACAATTTCATATTGGTAGAGGGAAGCAGTGTTAGACCTCACATCCTAAACCACCAGGGACTAAGATGTATGTATTGCATGACTTACACGAGGGCTGTAGATTAATCTTTGTTTTGGGCTTATTATTAAAACAGTATGCATTCCCTATTCACTTACAAAATGCCATAATAGCTTCCCAGAAATATAGCGGGTTCTATGAATGCCAACCAATGATTAAAAAGTAATTAATTCCAGAAATAGCACAATTCATGTCCAAATAACCAACTGCTATTGCTTATGTTAGGGGTCATTTTGTTCCACGTTTTTTTAACATTTTATTTTTCTTATTTTTAATGTTAATGGAAAATATCTAACTAGTTTTATACACTTAACTAGGAACGTCAAATGTCAAACTAAACAAAAAATATGCTGTATTCCTTCCAACAACTTTAAAATGGCTGGTTAGTACCTAGGTATATTTATTAGCACAACAGATATTCCTGATACTATACTAAAAGCCAAAAGAGATACAAATGTAAAAGCTAGTCATTATGCCCAAAGAACTGAAAATTTTGTTAGAAAGACTAATATGTAAGGCAGTGCTTAATAAGTAGTAAATATATTATAGCTTCTTCCATAAATTAGGATAAGGTTTATTTAGATATAGACTTTTTTATATTAATATTTGCTCACTTAAAAAAAAAAATCATGTCAGAACAGCTTATTATCAAAATACATGCAAATCCAAGAGAGCTAAGCTTTTATTTAGCGATTTACCTCCTTGAGAAGCAAGTTGGCCAAGATCAGAGTGACTAGAACTCGTTTGTGGCATATCTTCAGGTGGCCCAAAACGGAATCTAGGAACACCAGCAACCTGTGGGGAACTAAACAGACAAAAATTAATTTAAGATGACACTTAAAGTTACCTTGTTTAAACTGCAATGATGGAAAGACTATAGGAAGAAGGAAGAATAAG
Organism: Lipotes vexillifer; assembly: GCF_000442215.2. Classification (NCBI taxonomy): domain Eukaryota; kingdom Metazoa; phylum Chordata; class Mammalia; order Artiodactyla; family Lipotidae; genus Lipotes; species Lipotes vexillifer. The sequence goes on from NW_006777506.1 coordinate 1,722,727, forward strand.
CATAAACAAAGTAGGAAGAAAACAGTTTGAAAATAAAGTTGATAAAGGAATTCTCACTTATGAAAATATTTTCAAAATATCAGTTGTCAAGAATTTAGCAACAATATAAATCGTGTGATTCGTATTATGTGATCTATATATACATGATTTATACATGAATAGCTTTCAGCTGTCCTGAACTACACCTCACATTTCTTGAATCTGCTAGAAATCTCTATGTAGATATATAGAAAGCAACATAAACTGAACATGAAATGTAACAAAAAAAGAATAAAGTCATGAAAAAAGTTTTGTCTCAGTTTTCAACGTTTAGTCATAGATAAATCAGGTCACCTCTCGAGCCCATTTCTTATCTGAAAGAATTCACTAGGTGGCTCCCAAGGTCTAGATAAAAACTTTAATATTAGATGGCTAGAAATTTGTTTTCTCGCTGACCTAATAACACTACCATCCATCTTTCTGCCTATAATCCAGGATATAAAATAGCATTATCTCACTCTTTGCCCACTCCTTACCCTAACCTTTCTTGGCTAGTCAGCTACTGATGTTTATGGATTCTACCTCAGTAGTAACTCTTGAATCTATTTTCTTTTCTGTTTCACACTATTGCTTTAGTTAAGGACAGTCTCTTTCAGGTGAATTTTCAAACCTGTCTCCATAAGTTATTCTTCTATTAGAAGGACATTAAATTCTTCTGAGCTATGTGAGAATGTTGTTGATTGGCTGGCATTCAGCAGTTCTTTAGGAGTGAGTCTGTTTCTGACTGGCTGACTTTTGGAAGGATGGGGCTGACAATGATCAGTTGGCTTGTAAAATTGTGTTAGCTGAGGTGAGTTGTGGTTAACTGAGCAAGTTTAAAACTGGTTCTGATGGCCATATGTTGCCACATACTACAGAAAAATCAATCATTCCCCAAGTTTGTAGAAACATTTTTATTCTATTCTTCAGGTACATCCTGTCATGCAACTGATACTTCAGCCACAATTAAACTTGTGCACTTCCACGTGGAAAGCCTTTTTATTCTTTAAAAGGAGTGGTATAGCACAAGCGTTAAAATAGGTTCTAGAGCCAGACTGGTTTGAAATAAACAGACTGTCACTTCCTAGCTGTCTGACCTCTGGAAAATTTGTTAGCATCTCTGTGCTTCCTTATCTGTAAATGAAATAATAGTATCTATCCTCAGAGTTACGAAGATTAGATAAACTGATTCATGGGAATGCTCAGTAAGTATTAGGTGTTTTTTTCCAAGGCTCAATTTAATGTCGCCCCCATTAAGTCCTCTCAGATTCTCTTCCCCTAAGTGTTAGAATAAATCACTCCCTCGTTTATATAAACAAAGCCTATTGCTTATGCCTCTGTTCTCCTAGATTGTTTAGGTTATTGTTAGCTGTGCATATGCTTAGCTTTCACAACAATATTTTCCATCATGATCACTGTAATTACCAATACCTTCATCAACATCTATAAAGCATTTATTATGTGCCTGCTGATATTATAAACATGTTAACATAAATTCACTTAATTCTCACAACTTATGAGGTAAAAACTATTGTATTATTATTCTCATTAATAAAATGAAGATACTCAGGAACAGAGAACCCAGCAACTTGACATAGCTAGTAAGCAGTACAGCTAGGTTCCAACCCAGGCATTCTAACTCTAAAGTCCATGCTCTTAACCATTGTTATACTGCCTTTAAATTTCAAATTCCTGATGGAAGCAACTGTACTTCATTCACCTCTATGTGATTTTCCCCAACACTACACCCTCAACCCTCCTACCCTCAGCTGCTTAGTACATAGCATAGGACTTAACAAATAATGAATCAATCAAATGTAATCAAGTTAACAGGGAAACAGGAAGAATTTGATTAGTCACAAAGTATGTTTCCCTCTCACTGACTTACTGAATTGCTTCAGCAAATCCATCAGTACGATGTGGCACAACAAGAGTTGGGGTACTTGGAACTGTTCTATCTTCATCATCAAAAAAATGCTGCTGCTACAAAGACAGAAAACAAGTACTAAACAGGCATGACAGGAGCATACGTATGGACTACACAAATAACTGCTGAACAAATGAATCACTTTTACACGACAGGTAGGTATTTACCATGCCACCTATTCCTGGAGTCAACTGAAGCCCACGTCCTACAGACTGCCTCCGGGTCATCTGGATTCTCTATGTCAAGAAAGGAATTTCATTTGTTTTAAGGAATTAGGCAATGAAAGAAACACCAAATATTAACAGATACGGCTTATTATACGCTGGTAATAAAATAACTGAAATGTTAGCAGATAATGTAATCACTGGGATTTTTCTTAGGAAAAACTGCTACTAATCTTGTACCAGTACTAAAGAAATCCATTTTGTAAACAACGACATGCTTTTAATTACACAGAACATAATATTAACCAATAGACAAATATTTTATTAGCCAGTAGATAATATTAACCAATATGCAAAACCAAACTCTGATCCTATCTTATTTGTAGGTTCCTATCTAACTTAGTTCCTATCTCTCTAATTTAAGTGTTAGTAAGTATCCTTTGATCTTAAAGCTTAATTATCCTTTGGAGTTCAAAAGCAGTACTGACTACTTGTAAACTGGTTCCCAATTTAGACAATTCTAAATTGATAGAATTGGCATATTTTGCAGGATCCACAAACAATCCTGTAAGACTTTATATTTTCAGAAGATGAGGTTATCTTCGTCAGTGGTATTTTAGTAGAATCTACACTTGACAGTGTTTAGTACACTACAGAGTAAGACTCAAGCTACATGATTAATAGAGCCTTTGTACTTTGCCTGCTATTTCTTCAAGAGCTTCTGATAAGAGATGTCCAATCCTACTACAAAGAGTGTTACCTGGAAAGGGTTATGCACACTTTCATGAACTTTAAAAGTGGATATTAATACATGTGATTGCAAAAAAATAAGAGGAAAAGAAGTTCTGTTAAGCAGAACAGAAATTTCCTTTTTTTTTTTAAAAAAAGTGCACCTTAGAGAAAGAAACCTTCAAAACAAATGGTGGACAGATGCTGAAATACATTTTATTTTAATTAAAATCCAAGAAAATTTTCTTTAACCTGTAAAAACAGCGAGGAGACTTTTATTTTCTATGAATATAATCATCTCACTTTATACACAATTTTAATAAGCCTTGCCTTTCCAAAGTTCACTTCCTCTATGAAGTAAATTACTGCCATATTTCAGGGAAAATAATTCAGAGATTAGTTTCAGCTCAAAAATTTTACAAAAATATACCAAACATTAGGAAGTTCACTTAATTTCTGGGGAAAAACAAAGTAATTGCTAATGGAAAGAAAGGGAGAAAAAAACCAACATTTTTTCAAGTAATATTTTCAGAATGACTAGTATTTTTAATACCTGAACTGGTGGTCCTAACTCTTGAGGTGGAGCATGAATGGTCAGTCTTGGGGGAAGTGGGTGTGGTGGGCGTCTTGGTGACTGAGGTGCTCGAGGGGTCTGTCTTTCAGATGCTGATGATGGCTGTTGTTCTCTAGAAATCTCCTGGGAAAAAGAGGACTCTGCAGTACCAGTATTTCCTTCACCTATAGGAAGAGAGAAGATTACTTTGAACTATTATGTTTACCACAAAGTAACTTGGACAATCCCTAGAAGTATAAATCTTACACTAGGAATGTTCACCTAATATTTTTAGAAAAAAAGTAGTGAGGTGTGGTAGACCCAGAGATATTGGGTGTGCAGTTAACAGTGGTATGGTCTTAGCAACTCCCTTCTATTTATTTGGTTGGTTAATGGAACAAAAATGTGATGTACAAGAAACATTTTTCTGAAGATATCAAATAATGGACATAAAGCATCTAGCTTAACACATGATAAAATAAACATTTAATAAATTTTGGCTCATATTATTAAAATAGGCAAATTACCTAAAGATCAGACCACTACAGTTATTAGTATTACACTCAAACAGGGTGAAGGAGATAAGTAAAAAGCCTTACAATAACTTTCATATTCTGGTTTTCCTAAATTTTGAATTTCAACGGCCCTTCAGATGCCTAGGTCTTCTACATACAAAGTAAAACAACAAAAGTGAAAAGTTGAATACGATATCAATTTAGTAGTTTAAAAGTCTGAGGTCTAGAATCAGATTCCAGCTCTAACACTTTTTGTTTTTTAAACGTTTTTATTGTAGTATAATTGCTTTACAATGGTGTGTTAGTTTCTGTTTTATCACAAAGTGAATCAGTTATACATATACATATATCCCCACATCTCTTCCCTCTTGCATCTCCCTCCCTCCCACCCTCCCTATCCCACCCTTCTAGCTGGTCACAAAGCACTGAGCTGATCTCCGTGTGCTATGCGACTGCTTCCCACTAGCTATCTATTTTACATTTGGTAGTATATATAACTCCATGCCACTCTCTCACTTTGTCCCAGCTTACCCTTCCCCCTCCCTGTATCCTCAAGTCCATTCTCTAGTAGGTCTCAGTCTTTATTCCCATCTTGCCCCTAGGTTCTTCATGACCTTTTTAAAAAATTCCATATATATGTGTTAGCATATGGTATTTTTCTCTTTCTGACTTGCTTCACTCTGTATGACAGACTCTAGGTCCATCCACCTCACTACAAATAACTCAATTTTGTTTCTTTTTATGGCTGAGTAATGTTCCATTGCATATATGTGCCACATCGTCTTTATCCATTCATCTGTCGATGGACACTTAGGTTGCTTCCATGTCCTGGCTATTGTAAATAGCCAGCTTTAACACTTAATAGCTATATGATCTTGGTTATATCACTTTGCTTCTGCTTCTCAGATTCTTCACTGGTACCTGAATCTGACAGGCTTATTAAGTAAGAATTAAATAGTTCAGTACAAGTATAGTTGCTCAGAAAAAGCACTTATTTTGTAATTACTAGCAATGTACCAAATCCATCCACTAACTTAAAATTATCTAGACTACTAGGCATATTTTTGCTTGATTGTAAAAAAGAAAAGTCTCCAACAAGTATTCAATGAGCATCTGTTATATGTTTTGTATCTAGGAAGAATGGCTATGAACACCCACCCTCACAAGACTTAGCTTTTAGTTATATTACCTAGAGGCAAAAAAATTTCCCTTTATAACCCAATTATGTAACACAAAAAAGGTGTTTCTTAAATCCATAAAATGTTTTAGAAAATGTAAATTATTTTAATTAATCTCTCTCCCTAGCTCATCTCCCTCAAAAAGCAACACTATTTTCATTATATGGTTCAGTATTCATTAGTTTATTTTTCTCTTAAACAATTAAAAGTTGAAAAGATTGCCTGCCTTTGCTTTCTTTAATTCAAATAAGCATACAATTTGCACTTTTAAATATACAGGCCTACACAGAAACTCAGATATACTGTTTTCCCACTAGTCTACATATATAAAGTTTTTATTATATTACTGTTAATGATTCTGGCTCAGTATTTATTAAAACCAGAATGGCACACTAGATGATCACCAATTCTTTAAAAAAACATTTTAAAACAATTCTAAAATAAAATTATTTTCTATGAATTCCATAACTCTTTACTGCCTATAACAGTTCAGCTGACCTCCAGGACTCATCCTTTCAAAAATTAACAAAAGGTATGCTATATTGATGAAAAAATCTTTTATTCATTGGAAAACTGGACAACACTGCAAAACTCCTACACCCACAAATCTTGAAACATGTAGCCTGATTAGACTGACCTCTTCTGGTTGTGAACTGCCATTACTATTAGAAGTCCCTGACTTAAATTTCCACTTAAGAGCAGCAGCAACACATGGCGTTTATAATGCTTTATAGATTTAAAATTTTTGAATCTTACAGAAGACCAATGAGGTAGAAAAAATAGTACAATGACTACATTTTAGATATAAACATAGTAGACTTTATGAGAATAATAATGACAAAGCAAGAACAAGAGGCAATCTCTTGCTTGCCAGTTTATTAACCAAGTTTTATTACCTAAGTGATAATTAAGCACAGTCCTAGTTTAGAAAACGTCAGGTTAAAATATTAAAAGTGTTCAATTAAAAAGAGACTAAAAAACCAAAACAAAACATAAAAAAAGAAAAACAAAACCAAATCTCACCACTGTTTTGAGAATCAGCTGCTCTCTGATTACTTTCACCTCCACCCATACTTTCTTCTGTTTCTGTACCTGGATCAGTCCCATCACCACCCTAAAAACAAAATATGAATGCTAAATGCAAATAAATCAAGTAGTTACCTTAAAAAATAATTAACCAAACCAAACCACAGTAGAAACAAACAAAAACCCAAAGATAAGAAAAGCTGTAGTGTTCTGAGAATACAAGCCTTTTTATATTCTTGAAAAACAATACTAAGCAAGTTCTTAAAGAAAACTGATGGTCAAAATTCTAGCCAGTTACCTCAGCATCATCAGCTTCATACCCATCGTTGCCATCTGCACTACCAGTGCCTTCATTACTATCTTCACCCTCGTCTCCCATCCCTGTGTCATCTTCATCATCATCGTCTTCTTCTTCATCTTCTTCATAATCCTAGTAAAAAATCCTCAAGTATAAATAAAGATCTAGGACACGGTAACGTGTTCTGCATATCTTGATACCATGGTCAGAAACTTAAGTGACTTATTATTGACCAGGATACAGGAGTTGTCCTGAAAGTTATATGGGATTACTTCAGTGGCAGCAAGTATCAAAACTGTGAAGCTTACTGGAATTAGTACAGTAATAATCAACTCTGAATTCTAACTATTCGTATGAGATCAATTCAAAGATTAAAGCTCCCAGATGTCCACAGAATGTCAAGTGGTCCACTTTAATTCTAAATTTAAAAAGTGGCATTGAATAAGAAAATGGTGAAATTATACTATGCTATAAGCTTTTAAAAAACATTGATTAATAAAAGAATCTGAAAATGAGAAGCTGTCAATATAGGATTAACTCCCAAAATAAAATGCCAAGTTTCACTTAGAATATGTTTTAATTATCATGACACCTCAATTCCTTTTGAAAAGAACTATAAGGGCTCCACAAGAAAAAAACCTTTTTATTTCCAGAAACCACAGTGCTTACAATTAAGTCTACAGTCACTTATCAGTGAGATTTAAGATTAAGTTTAATTAATCTAACAAGTTTAACAAATCCTAAAGGACTCAGTAATCATTTAAAAAAATGAGATTTTCTGTCACTTGTTCTATGCAAAATGTTAAGTGCATAACTGATCAGGATAAAAGAAAAGCATAATAATCTATTTAAAGTGATGGGGAATCAGAATTTACTGGTTGATACATTAGTGTTCCCAAGGATTTCAGCATTTCATCCAGCAGTTTAAAACAATACATGATTTCAAATCCAAATTTACCTCATGTTCCCCATCATTTTCATCATCATCCTCCTCTTCATCATCACTGTCAATTACAATGACATCATCTCCTTTGCCTTGACCATCTTGTGATGATGTTGTTTGCTGATCTGATTGAAGAGGTCCAAGGTCTATTTGTAGAGACTGAGAGGTTTCTTCACTGTCTTCCATTGGCGTATAATCTCCCTGGGTGACACCCTTTAAAAGCAAAAAAATGAATAAACAAATAAATAAAGTCAAGTATACTTAAAACTATCAGTGACATACTGTAGATATAAGTAAAGGCTAAAGAATACTTATGGACTACCAGAATCTTATTTTTAAAAATACCGTTTTGAAAGCAGAATTAATTTAAAATAAATGCTTTGAGTTTCTTTACAGTCTTCCTATAGAAGAATTATTATAAATCCCACTGGGTAATATTCCAATAAAAAAGAAAGAAAATACTTTATGTAGACACACAGGTATATATGTGTCAAATCTACCAGTGTGGTACTGTAGATGAGTGTTGTCCATCAGAAGTATAATGTGAGCCACAATACATTTCCCATATGGAATTTAAAATTTTTTAGCAGTCACATAAAAAAAAAAAAAAAGGTGAGATCAATTTTAACAATAATCTTAATATAGCCAAAGATTATTTCAACATGTAACCTATATAAAAATTATTAATCCTACATTTTAAAATTTGTACTAAGTCTTCAAAATCCAATGTATATTTCACACTTAAGAACATGCCAGTTTGGACTAGCCATATTTCAAGCGCTCAACAGCCAACATGGTTAGTTAACAGCGTGGACCAAAGGCAGAAAACAGACTATCCATGGAACTGCAACATATAATTTTAAAAAAGACAAAAAATTTCCCCCAAATCAGAAATACTGTGTAAAACACACTAAATAAAACAAACTATTACAACTGTCTTTTTACAAAAATACTTCTCCCCCTCTCAAAACTCTATCTTAAGCCTTTAAACTGCATTAAAGATATACCAGACGTAAAAATAATTCTTCCCTTAGTCTAATTCCTCACAATTCCATTTTTTAGCTACTGAAATAAACTGCAATTTAACTTTATTTTTTGATATTTACTATAAAAAGTTAAACGTTTATTTTTTATTTTAGTTCAGCACTCAGCAAAATCTGTTTTTTTTTGGCCATGCCATGCAGCATGTGGGATCTTAGTTCCGTGACCAGGGATCAAACCTATGCCCCCTGCAGTGGGAGCGAGGAGCCCTAACCACTGGACTGCCAGGGAATTCCAAAATCTGTTTTATACAAGCCAGAAACAATGTCTTATGAACTAAATCATTCATAAAGATGTTTACTGTAATGGAAAATATGAGTAAGTCATGGTATAATTAAAAACGTAACAAACTAACATGCTTATTTCAAGAAAAGCAACACTTAGAACATCTGCTTCATTGTCAGAAAATTAGAAAAATGAACTGTTACACTTTCACACACTAAGTAGACAGTGCAAGAAAACAAAATGGAAAGCCCAGAGGCACTTTTGAGTCACAATTTTGCCAATCTCAAGAAAAAGCTTTGCACAAAAGATTTCGGTATAATTTAACCAAGCCTGGCAATAACATAGAAATTCACATCTTATTTCAAAATTGTTATTATGCTCTTCAGGTATGACCCGCTCTGAAATATACACAAAATCGATGTCATTTAGAGTATTACATATTCATCTTGGAAGTTTAGTTTTCTGTTCTTAGCCAAGGAAAACAGAAAAAATTAACTTACAAAATTAATGCATCTAAGAAACTAACATTTACTTGCAATCTATGGTTACTTATGATTAGCCTGAAACAATTCCTTTATTTTATACAGATAAAATAATTTTAGAATAAAATGATCCTAAAAATTTATCCAGACAGAAAGTACTGTTTCAAGCTTAACAAGACAAATGGAAACCAGACAGCCTGAGTTCAAATCCTAGCTCCAATGCTATGAAAACCTGGGTGCATGACTTAGCTGGGCATTGGTTTCTTCACCTGTAAAACAGGGTTGTTGCAAATTTCTTATGAGGATTAAATCAGTTAATAAATGCAAATATTTCAGAACCACACTTGGCATATAATAATGAGTTGTGTTAATATTATAATATTACTATAAATATGAATTACTATAAATTATGAACTCTCGATTTGTAGGGTGGAGGAATGGAAGAAAAGCAATAATTTGAGTGCCTAATATGTGGCAGGTACTATTTCAGGTACTCTACAAAACTAAAAATTATGTTATCTTATGACAAAATTGAGGCTTAGAGAGAATTAATGTCTTGCTTACAGTCACACAGCTTCTAAGTGGTGGAGTTAGGAACAGAAGCCAGAGCTTTGTAATTTCAGAGTCTATGCATTCCCATTAGTTAGGCTGCCTCTGGAGAAGCCTCAATGAGAGTTCAAAAGATGAAGAGGTATACAAATGCGTTTCCTTTCACAGATTATTTTAATTCAGTAACGGAAGCAATAGAGGGGAGCAACAAAGGATACCAAATGGGGCACTTATGGATTAACTCAAGACTCAACCAGCTCATCCTTCCAAATAAAATAGAGTGGGTAATCTTCACTCATGACAACCTTAGCTTGGAAAATCTATGCTAACTATAAACAAAAGCATTTCTTTAATAAAGTTTAGAAGGCAGGATACTAATTAGAAGTAAAGCAGAAACTGCATTGGTAATTCTAACAATATTTCATTAAATATAAAAGCAGCAAATTGAAAACAGAAGTCCAAATAATATTTCAATTTGTCAAAGCTCATTTCATTCACTAAAAGCAATAATTTGTTTACTTTAAGTATGTTTTACTTACTTCTCCAATGGAATCTTGAGAATCTTGGTTGTATACTTGAGTCTCTACCTCTCCATCAGTACTTTCTTCTGCCATAACTTCTTCCTGAATCATGACATACAAGTGTGGTAACCATATCAGTTCACTAGATGAAGCATCACCTGGTCAGTGAGTTCTCCCAATAAAACAAAACTCAAACCTGTAGTTTTATGAAGCTGTACATCAGAAATGTTCACTTATATTTACTTATAAAATATAAACAATCACATTCCTCTTTGGTATATACAAAATGAGGTTTATGAACATTAATTAAATACATGCAAGTGAAATTAATTTAGTAGTCTCAATGCTTGATAATAAAACAATTCATTACAACTTATCTTCAACAAAAGAAAATAAAGGAATACCATTTTGGTCAATCAGAGAAAAAGATGGCAGGTACCAGTTTAAAATTCCCATGAGACTATAACTTCCTTATTCTTTAAATTAAAAAAAAAATTGAAATGGAATTCATCCTACGTTTTTGTAACTGTGTTTTAAAAATTGAAATGGGAACTAATTCAATTAAACATACTCAAAGAATATAAAACAGTGTTGGCAACAGCAACAATACCTGGGTTTTCAGTGCAAATTTTACAGTAAGTTCAACAAGAGAGTTTTCTGGATTTTGATGCCAAAAGGTCCATTCTCTTAATAATGCTGTAAGTGAAAGAATATCTTGGGTCTAACGGTAGAAGTAAAAGTAAACAGAAAGATCTTTACACACCTCAGTTCCTACAGGTGTAACACTTTTCAACTTCTTTGGAAGAGGCATTTCCACTGTATCGTCAGAGATCTGGTCTGATGCTTCTATGGTGCTATCTTCTTCCTCTTCACGTGTGCGCTTCGGCAAAGAAGAACTTGGGGTAGCCGAAACTTTGAAATTACATAATTTAAATCTTGAATTAGAGCGTGGTAATCACTCAATTTAGACAAAGTTAATTTAAAAAATATCTTGGTCATTTAACAAAAAAAAAACACAGTAAAAATTTGGACAGAACAACATAATTTGTTCCTGCTAATCTATGTGTAAACAAAGAGCAATTTATGCTCTGAATCAATGGTCTTAACCTTTGGTTAATAAAGCCAATCAACTTCTACGACAATACATCTAACTCACTGTGACTGTACTGATACAGAATTGCTACTCACAAAGCTTATATAGGGCCAGCTTATAATTTATAAAACCCAGGACTCCTTGGATAAAAAAATTTTCCTTATATGTTTAGACTTGAAAATTCTTACTTAATCTTCTTCTAGATATCTTTTAGTTCTCAGGACTTGTATTAAGTTACAGCTGACCCTTGAACAACTCAGGGGTTAGGGGTGCTGGCCCTCCATATCAGCCATTCCTTCGTGTGTGCAGATTCAACCAACTGAGGATGTATAGTACTGTAGTGTTTACTATTGAAAAAAAATCCACAAACCTGTGTTGTTCAAGGGTCAACTGTACATAAAATAAATTTCAGGCTGTATCACCTTTAAAATTAGTCAAAAAATAACTGAAAAGGAAGAAAGATCTTAATGACTAAAACGAGTGACCTAAAATAGAAGTCAGCAGTAAACATAAAATAAGATGTTAGGAATATCGTCATCCATTTTAATACCTGGTAGAAAACAAGTAAGTACAAAGAACATTCAAAATATGTATTATACTCAAGAAACTATAAATGCACAGGTCTACTCTAACCTCATTTTAAAATTTATCTTACCAGTGCCAAACACTGCTGTGGAAGTAGAAGGCCGCTCAACTGGTGAACTCTGAACCACCTCCACTATGTTTGGGGATAGCTCTTGATTTGTAGGCTCGATCTGAGGATGACTCTGTTGAGTGGGCTGCACAAAAGCCGTAGCCTGTGTTTGTTGCTGAACAGTTAAAATGGGTTGAGGGATAGAAGGCTGGACATTAGGACTAGTAGAACGAACAGATCCACTTGTGCTTCCAAAAACTGGAACATGTTCCACAGGCCCTTCTGATTGCATGGCTGAAAAATAATTAAAACATTTAATATATTAAGTTTTCTACTTTCACCAAAGCTGAAATTGTCCTTCCCTATTCTCTTATAGGTGACATTTTGCATAGTTATTTATGTACATACCTCTTCCACTCACTAGACAAAAACACTGAGGGTAAAAGTAATTATTATGTATTTTTGTATTGCCTATGTGACAGACATAGAGTGTGCAGTAAACTGTTGGCTGAATTAAATAAATAAACTGTTTTTGCATCTATTATTCTATGTAAATGATGACCAAATGATATTAAGAAACTCAAAGTCAAATTATAAGTTTTTATTAAGTATCATTTTGTTTTCAACTAATATAAAATGACTGTTAAGTTTAACTGGTAATATATCTCATAATTATTTTACTGAATGTAGTTCAAATAAAATATTCTGCCCTTTCACAGCATATATACATGTTATATATTTCTAAACACTTAGTTTACTGAATTCTAACATTTGTTAAGACAAGGATCTAAGAAAATTGTATTTAGTAACTTTGACTGACACCTATCTTGGGGTTGGGTAAAGGGATTAAACAATGAGAAACAAATTCCTACCCTTGAGGAGCTCAATCTAGCGGAATAAAAAAACATGTATTCAATTGAATAAAATGTGGTTGTAACTGTTGTAATGAGTAAGAAAGTGACATGGGAAGAAAGTGCAGAAAGCAATTACAAGGTCAGACAGTTTATCAGGGAAGAAGTTGATGTTTGGGTTGAACAAGTGATTTAATATGGTTTTCTAAGTGGATTTCATATCATCTTTCTTAGCTAATAGAGGTAAAAAATTTGGTCCTGGAAAAGCATGCCATATACTTATAGGGGTGTATTTCTCTCCTTCTTTAGCTTCAAAACACAAAAAGCAAAAAGGAAGGGAGGGAGGAAATATGCTACATTAACATGTATCCCAGGAGGCATACACCTGAAAATATTAAATGCCCACTTTTACATGATGTCTGACTTTAGCTTTAGTGGAAGCCTCATTTATCTTTGAAGTTACTGTCATCTTCTTGTAATAAATCTAAGTAAACAGTTCAATCAGACCTGTTATTATTTTACTTACCTTCTTGTGATTCCACCTGTGTAGTGGGCATCACTGTAGCTGTTGGGGTAGTAGTAGGATTTGTAACAGTTGCAGGTGTAACCATTGGGCGGATACTAGCCCTGGGTGTTGACTTATTCCCAGCCATAGCTGCAGCTGTCACTTTACTTGGAGTAGACACAACAGGAGTTGGCTTGATATTGGCTGTTGGAGGGTCTGATGTGCTGGCACTTACAGAGGGGAAAATGCAAGAATGATAAATCATAAAAAATTACTAAAAATATTCCTTATAAAATACATATACTCTATCAAAAGCAAAGCACATATGCTTCTTGAAGTGAGTGTCTAATAATTATGACCTTAATATGCATTCAGACCTTATTAACTCTGTTTTCCTAACACTGCTTTGGGTAGACTTTGGCAGATTAGAAAAAAATTAAAGAGTTCAGTATAGTTCTACATTTTTTGTTCACTAAATATTACAAAACTCTTATTGAAGAGGTTTTGAACTTAAGCATTAAAAACTGTGCAGGAAATGTTCTGCAGTGGTGCATCCTGACAATGTAGAAAGTATTCAACTGTGCTCAGTCTTTTATCCTTGTATCATATAACATCACAGGGAACACTAGTAGCCTATCTTAGAAGTCAATCACAAACTAAAAGATGAAAGACACTTTCTCTGTCACAAAGTTCTACCTATCTGATAGGACTGAAAGTATACTGAAAACAAGACTTCTGGAAAAAAAAATCTCAGCAACTACATGATGCAGTTTTGCACAGGATAAATGGCTCTTTAGTTACATATTTTTATTTTTTCTCCCCAAAGATCACTAGATCCTTCCTGTATTTTAAAAGAAAAACAGGGAACAGACTGCAAACAGACTGTCAAAGAACAAAACTCACATTCCTCTTTCACCAGAAGTTGGAGCTGTTTTCAACGTGATCTGTCTCTGCTGTTCTGGGACCTATAAAAAGAAAACTATGGATTACTGTGCCTATCCCACAAGAGTCCACTAAACAATGCCATCAAAGTATTTTACTTGTTAATTCTCTCTATATACCTGGTTTAGTCAAAATTCAGTCTGACAAAGGCTCCTAAATCACCAGACATCTTCAAGTAAAATGCACAGGGCAAAAATTATTTGTCACTTAAACCGAATTAGCTAATTACCTTATTAGTAGGTTCTTGAGGCTCATCTCTCTGCTCAAGGTGTCTCTCTTGATGCTCCCTGAGTTCTCTTTCCAAGCGACTAATTCGACCTTCATACTGGGACTTAAGAGCAGTCATACGTACATCCAGTTCATCTTTCTGCTGATCTAAGGCTCCATTCCTTTGTTTAAGCTCCTCATTTTCTTTAGTTAGCTGATCTTTTACACCTGAAGAAGTAACCACGATTCTATTAATATCAAAATCAAACACTGGAAATAAAATGCATTAATGTGCATAATCAGTACTCAAAAGTCATATCAGATTCTATTCCTGAACTTTAACATCCACAATAATTCTGATATACATCTCAATAAGTAAAGTTCTAAACCTATCTGTATTTGCTTTATTACTCCAATATAAAATATACTCCAAAATAAAACATTTTACTTTTCCTAAGATCTCAAAAAGACAAAGGATCTACCATAAACTTGTCAGCAGGAGCCCTTTCATATGGTCTCTAATATATTAGGAATTATATAATTTTCATTTCATATAACCTACACTATATACTCAAGAATAATTAAGAAACTTCTTTTATGAAATAAGTTGCCAGGGGCACTATCTTAGAGATCAGTTAAAAAGCTGCATATAATAAAACTCAACTGATTTGGCATTTTATTTACCTACTAGCAGACTGGTAAGCAAGGTGCAGTAAGGCCCTGAGCGTTGTAGCACTTGGCTCCTCATAAATTTGACATGATATTCTCCCTGAAGGGCTAAAGGGGCCCTCAGTGAAGTGAAGCACAGAAAACTCATTTGGCTGGTAAGATCTGATGCTGTCTAGGAATTTACAGAAGGCAGTATACTGTGGACCCAAAGGATCACCATCAAAAGGTAGTAATAGTTACACAGTAAAGCAGAAGGATGGCTGTACTCCCTATCTACTATCTACTACCAGTTAACAATTAAGAAAGATTTCATAAATAAATTAGACATCCTCATCACTTGAAAATTAAAATTGCTGTAATTTGTGTCTAATTAAATAAACCTAAATATCAAAAGCACACATGCACATACACAGAAGTCACTTTATAGTATTTACTTTTCTATTTAATTTTAAGCCTGAATCAAGTAACCAACTTTCACTATCAAGTTCAAATCTTAAAGTATACAGAAACTTACCAGCTAAATGTGCAATTTTTGATTTTGCTGCTACAATAGCCTTTCTTGTTTTTTCTTCCTTTTCAGTTATCTGCTGTCGGAGCTGTTCCTCCTGTGTGGTTCTATCTTGAAGGTCCTGACGAAGTCGTGAAAGTTCAGATTGAAGCTGCACAGTCTGTTCCTGGAGATTTCTTGCTTCCATCTCTTTTTCAGATAATGTCTTTTAAAGGAAGACAAAGTATGCACCATGTAATTCAACGAAATCAATATAACTGTATGCCCAACAGACTTCAAATGTAAAACTTATTAATTTGCTTATCTAGATTAAATGGAAGTATAAATATAAAATGGTGGTCAAACCAAGTAAGGGAACACTTAAAGATGATTAGGTATTATTTACATACATAAGTCATTCAAAGTAAAAGGATAAAATATATACCTTTCCATATCAGTATTTAACACATTTTTTTTTCAAAATTCCTTTTTATGACTGAGTAAATTCCATTGTATTTCTTTAGCTTTTCAACAAGAAAACAATTCCTTCAACACCTTCCACTACTCTTCTGCTCATACCTTCTGCAGATTCTCCACCTGACTCTCGAGTGATTTTGACTTTGTTTCAGCTTGGTTAAGGGTTTCTTTGAGCTCCTGCATTTCCTGGACTGAGACATGCTGTTCCTGATGGTCTCCAGAAGACTGAGCTGAGGTCTCCATGACCTAAGATGACAAAGAGTAATAATATACTTGCACATTTATATACAATAATTCTGCAAACTCATCTAAGAAAATAATCATAAGTATGTAAAGAAATTTATTTTTAAGGGTATTCATAAATAAATCTTCTATGGAACAACTTTAATGTCCAAAAGTAAGCTATTAAACAGGTTAGGGCTTTCCATACAACTAGGTATTAACAGCTAATCAAAATGCTGATGCATTATTTAACACAGAATTATTTGGAAAAACAAATCACTCATATGTAAGCAAAAGCATACTAAAGTGCTAACAATGGTTAACTGAGAGGTAAGAATTTTGAAATTTTTTCTTTATGTTTTGTCATCTAACGTGCTAAATACACAATAAAGTCAATATACAAGTTCTTTACCACTGGGAATTAAAAACAAAATTCAGATCCAAAGTAAATCAAGGATTTAAAAATTCTTTTTGGTAGGTGGTTAACACAGACTACTTACTTAAAACTGTAACACAAGAGGCTTCCCTGGTGGCGCAGTGGTTGAGAGTCCGCCTGCCGATGCAGCGGACTCGGGTTCGTGCCCCGGTCCGGGAAGACCCCACATGCCGCGGAGCGGCTGGG
>NW_006777506.1:1740085-1757291 GCF_000442215.2 Lipotes vexillifer
CCGGCGCCCGTGCCTCGTGGCCCCAGCCGCTCCGCGGCATGTGGGGTCTTCCCGGACCGGGGCACGAACCCGAGTCCGCTGCATCGGCAGGCGGACTCTCAACCACTGCGCCACCAGGGAAGCCCAAGAACAAGTATTTTTTGATATACACAATTTCAGTCAGCAATGAGTTATAAGAACATAGTTTTGAAAAGGAGCAATATTTGAAATTGGGAAAATGAATTAAAATATCTAGCATTTACTACTATCTCTATATGAATTTATAGTTCATTTTGGGACATACTAAAGAGCAAATCTTTTTTTTTTTTTAATTTTATTTATTTATTTATGGCTGTGTTGGTTCTTCGTTGCTGTGCACAGGCTTCCTTGCAGTGAGCGGGGGCTACTCTTCGTTGCGGTGCGCGGGCCTCTCATCGCGGTGGCCTCTCTTGTTGCAGAGCATGGGCCCTTAAGCACAGGCTCAGTAGTTGTGGCGCACAGGCCCAGCTGCTCTGCAGCATGTGGGATCTTTCCGGACCAGGGCTCGAACCCGTGTCCCCTGCATTGGCAGGCGGACTCCCAACCACTGCACCACCAGGGAAGCCCCAAGAGCAAATCTTAAACCAAATAAAGATATCATATATAAGCTTACCCTTGCTTAGAATCTAAAAACCAATAATTAAAAATTACGAATAAGGTTTTTGTAAGTTATCCAAATATTTATATATGTATCCAAATACATATCCACCCATATATCCAAATAGATACATAAAACTGTGTAAACTGTGTATATCAAAAAATGATAATATATATATGAAGAATATATTAAAAAAAAACTAGTTCAGAATACCTTATCTTGTTGTGCTTTAAGTTCTTCATATTGAGTCTTGTACCTACGCCCAATTTTCTTGACTTGAGTAATAGTTTTAACTTTTTCTTGAATATCAATTATTTTGGCATCTAAGTCCTTCTGGATGCTTTCCTTTTCAGTTCTTACTTTATTTAAATCTTCCTTTAGACTCTGGATTAAGTTCTGGTTGTTAGTCAAAGATGCATTTGATCTAAGCAAAAAAAATGGGGTAAAGGAGAAAGACTAAATATTTGGAACTTTCCAAATTTTAAAATCCTTTAAGTTACATTTTTATTGTGTTGCTTTAGTCCGTTTTTTAGTTAGAAAATTCTAAGAAAACCATACACACTTCAAAAGATAATTCCTTAACTTATGAACCTGTGGTCCTTTAGAAAGATCTGATTTATTTATTATATGTCATACATGCCCATTTGAAAGATGAGAAAAACTGAGCTACAAATGGTCAAGTAACATGCACACTTTTACTCTGCGTTGGTATACAGAGTTTAATCCACATCTGCCTGATAGCAAAAACTATATTCTTTCCACTCTACTGTGTGCTGAGTAAGTATATTAGGCTTTATAGGCCACATACAATGTTTGTTACATGTTCCTCTTCCTCCTTTTTTACAACACTTAAAAAATGTAAAAATCATTCTTAGCTTCCAGCTGTACAAAAAAAGACCTGTGGATTATAGTCTGCCAACCCCTGTACTTTTATCGTGAACAGAACTTGAAATCAGATGACCTGAATTAAGAACATGGGTTTAACCACTACTAACCTTATAAGCTTGGGTACCTTTCTGAATCTTAGCTTCCTCATCTTTAAAATTAAATAATCTCTCTCCTATTTAAAATGCCAGACTACTGTTATGAAAAAAATAAGAGAATAAATATGACAAAAATTTGTAAGCTTATCAAGTATCACATAAATAGGGGCTATGACAGGGACAAAGGACATTGAAGCTTAAAAGAAGTAAACCAGAAACATTAATTTTAATATTACATTTATCTTTAAAAGGCAATGTTTCACTATGAGTTCATTTAAAAACTTTATTAAAAACTTTCAAAATAAATTCATGAATATATGTTAACCCCAAAAAATAAAAGATAAATCTACTTGCAAAAGTCATTTTGACTATTTTAAGAAGTTTGCTTTAGATTCATACCAACTATGTAGTTTTTTAAAAAGTAATAAAATATTGAGAAATAATGCATATATGAAGGCATAAAACTAAATTACTGCTTGCTTTGCTCTGTAAAGTAATAAAAGGAAAGCCACATGTAAGGGCTCCAGCACTTTCCATTCTTTATAAAATCAGGAAGCACTTAGGGGGTCACATAAAGAATAGAAACAAACTTCTTTAAGGTTTCAAGAATTGTATACAACTTAAGGTTTCTTCCATATACCTTGCAATTTCAGCTTTAAGTCTTCCAGTTTCTTCAGTCAATTGTTGAATACGCTTAGCATGAACTTCCTTTTCAGAAAGGAGCTTCCGATATTCTTCTGTATCTGGATCTTTCTGTTGACTCACTAGATGCTAGAACAGCAAAAATGCATAATATGGTTTTATAGGTTTTATGAAACTAATGTGCTATAATAAAATATCAGAGTATCTGTGTTTACATCTGCTACTTGCATACATAGTGATCAAGCACCAAACTACAAGAAAATAAGATCAAAGCTTTAGTTCCTTTGTTTAGCTAAGATGTTTAGCCAAAATGGAAGGGGAAAATAAGATAAATGTCATTCACTATTATTTTTCATAGCTGCAAAGGAACATTTCAGAATCGTTACAATGGAGCCAAAAAAGGGATCCAAAGAATCTACAAGCTTTTAATATTAACATTAAATACCTAATTTCATTAAAGTGACACATACAAGGGAAAAAATGTCATAATGTATTACAATCTAAACAAAAATATGAAAATAATCCTAAATAATTGATTCCATTAACTAGGAAAGAAGGCATCATAATTTAACAGGAATGTATCTAGATTTGGGCAGATTATCCTTTCTTGATTTTTCAGATTGCTTCTTTGATTAAAAAAAAAGAATAAATGCGCTCTAAAATTCTATAGTCCTCTTCAGATATGAGTGGTTCCCTAGAGCATTTTCCAGGTGCTAGGTGCTGTGTGAACTGCTTCATTTATTTTTTAATTTTTGTAACATGAAGAGGGGTATTATGTCCTCATTTTCACAAATAAGGAAAATTGGCTCAGAAAGATTAATGTCCTCATTTTCACAAATCACGTAACTAGTATGTTGTAAGGCCAATTCCCAACCTTTTGTTTGAATATAGAGCTAGCATTTCTTTTCTTTTTTTTAACATCTTTATTGAAGTATAATTGCTTTACAATGGTGTGTTAGTTTCTGCTTTAAAACAAAGTGAATCAGCTACACATATACATACATCCCCATATCTCCTCCCTCTTGCAGCTCCCTCCCACCCTCCTTATCCCACCCCTCTAGGTGATCACAAAGCACCAAGCTGATCTCCCCGTGCTATGCAGCTGCTTCCCACTAGCTATTGATTTTGCATTTAGCAGTGTATATATGTCAGTGCCACTCTCTCACTTCGTCCCAGCTTACCATTCCCCCTCGTTTCCTCAAGTCCGTTCTGTACATCTGCATCTTTATTTCTGCCCTGCCCTTAGGTTCTTCAGAACCATTTATATGTGTTAGCATACGGCATTTGTTTTTCTCTTTCTGACTTACTTCACTCTGTATGACAGAATCTAGGTCCATCTGCCCCACTACAAATAACTCAATTTCGTTTCTTTATATGGCTGAGTAATATTCCATTGTATATATGTGCCACATCTTTATCCATTCATCTGCTGATGGACACTTAGGTTGCTTCCACGTCCTGGCTATTGTAAACAGAGCTGCAATGAACACTGTGGTACATGACTCTTTTTGAATTATGGTTTTCTCAGGGTATATGCCCAGTAGTGGGATTGCTGGGTCGTATGGTAGTTCTATTTTTAGTTTTTTAAGGAACCTCCATACTGTTCTCCATAGTGGCTGTATCAATTTACATTCCCACCAACAGTGCAAGAGGGTTCCCTTTTCTCCACACCCTCTCCAGCACTTATTGTTTGTAGGTTTTTTGATGATGGCCATTCTGACTGGTGTGAGGTGATACCTCACTGTAGTTTTGATTTGCATTTCTCTAATGATTAGAGATGTTGAGCATCCTTTCATGTGTTTGTTGGCAATCAGTATATCTTCTTTGCAGAAATGTCTATTTAGGTCTTCTGCCCATTTTTGGATTAGGCTGTTATTTTTTAATAATTGAGCTGCATGAGCTGCTTGTATATTTTGGAGATTAATCCTTTGTCAGTTGCTTCATTTGCAAATATTTTCTTCCATTCTGAGGGTTGTCTTTTTGTGTTGTTTATGGTCTCCTTTGCTGTGCAAAAGCTTTGAAGTTTCATTAGGTCCCATTTGTTTATTTTTGTTTTTATTTCCATTTCTCTAGGAGGTGGGTCAAAAAGGATCTTGCTGTGATTTATGTCATAGAGTGTTCTTCCTATATTTTTCTCTAAGAGCTTCATAGTGTCTGGCCTTATATTTAGGTCTTTAATCCATTCTGAGTTTATTTTTGTGTATGGTGTTAGGGAGTGATCTAATTTCATACTTTTACATGTACCTGTCCAGTTTTCCCAGCACCACTTATTGAAAAGACTGTCTTCTCCACTGTATATTCTTGCCTCCTTTATCAAAAATAAGGTGACCATATGTGCATGGGTTTATCTCTGGGCTTTCTATCCTGTTCCATTGATCTATACTTCTGTTTTTGTGTCAGTACTACACTGTCTTGATTACTGTAGCTTTGTAGTATAGTCTGAAGTCACAGAGCCTGACTGCTCCAGCTCCATTTTTCTTTCTCAAGATTTCTTTGGCTATTTGGGGTCTTTTGTGTTTCCAAACAAATTGTGAAATTTTTTGTTCTAGTTCTGTGAAAAATGCCATTGGTAGTTTGATAGGGATTGCACTGAATCTGTAGATTACTTTGGGTAGTATTGTCATTTTCACAATGTTGATTCTTCCTGTCTAAGAACATGGTATATCTCTCCATCTGTATCATCTTTAATTTCTTTCATCAGTGTCTTATAGTTTTCTGCATACAGATCTTTTGTCTCCTTATGTAGGTTTATTCCTAGGTATTTTAGTCTTTTTGTTGCAATGTTATATGGGAGTGTTTCCTTAATTTCTGTTTCAGATTTTTCATCATTAGTGTATAGGAATGCAAGATATTTCTGTGCATTAATTTTGTATCCTGCTACTTTACTAAATTCATTTATTAGAGCTGGTGTTTCTAACCATACTGTGCTATATGGTTTTGTCCCTCGTAAAAAGGTAGCAGTCAGTGAACAAGTCTTCTTAAAGTGATTCAGTAAGCTACATAAATCCATTTATCACGTACCAAAGCATTTTAGAGATAAAGCAAAAGCCTAAATTTGGAATCCAAGTAAATAAATTAGCTTTTTTTTTTTTTTTTTTTTTTGCGGTCCTCGGGCCTCTCACTGTTGTGGCCTCTCCCGTTGTGGAGCACAGGCTCCGGACGCGCGGGCCCCGCGGCCATGGCTCACGGGCCCAGCCGCTCCGTGGCATGTGGGATCTTCCCGGACCGGGGCTCGACCCCGTGTCCCCTGCATCGGCAGGGGGGGGGCGCCCCCCCCCTGCCGATGCAGGGGACACGGGGTCGAGCCCCGGGCCGGGAAGGTCACACATGCCACGGAGCGGCTGGGCCCGCGAGCCATGGCCGCTGGGCCCGCGCGGCAGGAGCCTGTGCTCCACAACGGGAGAGGCCACAACAGTGAGAGGCCCGAGTACCGCAAAAAAAAAAAAAATATACAAAATATAACCAAAACTTTAAAAACTGAGTTATAAGTTTAATGCCTGTCACATATGTAGAGGTTACAAGTTAGTCTTTTACTGATAAACGCATAATACCTTCCACTAGCTCATCAAACATTTTTATCCCCTTAAATTTTACCCTATTATTTTAAATCAACATGTTTCCATATTTTGGAATGGGTTTAACTGCACTTACCTGGTTACGTGCTTTCCAACGTTTGACATCTTCTTCTAATAACTTCTTCTCTGCTTGCAACATACCGCTTTTCTCACTCAGCTCAGCATTTGCTTCTTGTAAGGGTAGAATATCTAACTCCAGTTTCCTCACCTGAAAATAGTTCCAGTATTTTTTTTAATACCTGATGTGAGTTTATTTAAAATACTATTAAAAATAACGTGCCTCTTAGCTTCATTAGTAAGTTACAAACCTTGGCTTGCATCTGTTGTAGATCCTGTTCTAGCCTTTCCTTTTCTTCCCTCAGCATCTTATTGGTTTCCATAACTACATTCATTGTTTCGGTTTTCTTCATCAGTTCCTCATGCTGGGCCATTGTTTTTGCAGTTACCTAAAGATTTCAAACATGTATACAGCAACATATAACAATAGATTAAGACTTAACTTTTCCTACCAGTTCTAATCTTCCCTACAAAAGTAAAAAGGATTTAAATGTCAACTTTTAAAACAAATTCTTAGAAGTCTTACATGTTTTTCTGTAATTCATGCTAATTACAGAGTTTAAACAAATACTAGAAATTAAAAGATGAAAGTAAAAAGATACTACAAATCCTGCTGACAAATAGTTTTTACATTAGGTAAGAACATCAATCCAGATCTTTCCGTATCTATCTTTTTCTTGCTACACTGAATTAAAATAGTTCTAAAACAATGTTATTTTGATCCTCAGTTTTTTCCCCCTTTTTCAGAAACTCTTTTATTTCACTCAGTTGTTTCATCACTTTGGTTCTGAGAAATTTTACTGAATATTTGTTCATTTGTGAAGACCTTTTCTTCTGTTCTCATCGAGTATAATTATCCATCTTTTGCACATGTTACTTTATTCCTTCACCATTTTAAAATCTATGGTTCATGACTACCATGCTACACTGTTCATCTTTGGTAGACATTCTATTAGTTTTGATATAATATATGTTACTTCTTGACTCTCCTCTGACTATATGTAAGAGTTTGTTGAGCTGGGCATTTTCTACTAGTATTATTTGCCTTTCTACAGCCCAAAGGAACAGCAAAGAAAGCAGAAGAGACTGAAAGAATATACAATCTTTGTTAGAAACCCCGACTCTGCTCTTTTCCTCTAAGTGTTAACTCCATTGAATTAGAGGGTCTGTTTATTATTTCCATAATGAGATATGTTTGGATTTGGGTTGTTTTCTCAATAGGATATAACTCTGGAATTTAAAATTTTCTGTCTGAAAATGTAAATCCCATAAATCTAATTGTTCAATTATTCACTTTCCCCTGTTTCAATGGTTTGTCTCTAGCAGCCATTCCAACTATCAGTTAAAAGAAGATAAATGATTCAAGGTCTTAATTTCCTTCCTTCCAGATGTAGAGCTGTTATGCAATAGTAAGCTTTTGGGTGGTAGTGTGGACTAAAGAGTTAATAAGCTTATGTTGTGATCACATATTCACTAAGCATCATTTTTTCTCCTTTGGTCAATTGTTTTGACTACATTTTGCACCTCTGATGAGAAAGGAATATTCTGTAGCAGTTTCAACCTACCTTTTTTTCTAAAATGACCATCAATCTATAATGAAAACTACAGTAATAAATTAAGATAACTGAAATTTATTAAGCACTGTGTACCAGACATGATTCTAAATGCTTCATGTGCACTAACTCAATCCTCACTATTATTATCACCCCAATATTACAGACAAGGAAGTTTAAAAGCAAGGAAGTTAAACAATGTATCCAAGGCACACATCTCATGGTGTGAAGCTAGAATTTGAAACCAGTCAGTCTGGTTACCATTAGTCTCTCACCACTGTATTGTGCCAGTGTTTACTAATGTTTAATGAATTTACACGTTTAAAAAGAATGCTTATTTCAAACTAAATTTTATGTTATTAGAAACTGAAATGAGCTCATCTCTTGATTTAACAAGTGCTTTCTTAAAGCTTAGGATACATACCTGAACTTTCTCCCTTTCAGCATTTAGACTATCCTGCAGTTCCTGCAGCTCTCTCTCTAAAAGTTCAACCCTGTGTCGATAGCGCAGACTCTCAACCTGAGCCACTTCAAACCTAGTTTCAGCAATTTCTTTTTCTCGTCGTATAAATCTACAAGAATATGTATTTTATTTGAATAGAAAAATGCCAACAACATTTCAAAACTTGGATAATTTTTAAGATGACAAAAATCATTCACTTTAAAAACTATTTTTACACAATGCTTTCATTAAAAAATAATGGGGGATATAGTTTATTACAGACAGTGGCTTCTAACTTTTAAGTAATCCGAAAGGCAATTTATTTTCTAAAGAACCCACTCAAGTTCTTACTATTAGATTCAACTTGAACTAATTTATTTAAATTGGCATATGTCTAAATGTCAAAAGTGAACACTAATTGGGTGATAGTGGGTTTGTTGACTAATAAGAGACAAAATGAGCTTTATACCTAAATATCATGTAACTCTCACTTATCTAATTTATACATTTATAGTGTCACTTCATAATTGTTGTTAACCACAGAAGTAAAAAGCATTAAGAATATATTGTATTTACCTGAGAATTTCTAAAATTTGTTCTTGAGATTTTCCTTCTTCACTGAGAGATACATTCAATGGACCTTGTACACCTTCCTTCATAGAGGCAACGACTTTGTCACTTAATTTTTCAATCTGATCATGAAGTAATCTGTTTTGTTTTTCTAGATCTTCACAGCGAGACACGCTCTTGGAAACTTCATCCTATAATCCAAAAGTCTATCATAATAGCAGATTTTCCAATGTACATTAAAAAAAACTTTCAATTCTCTAAACATTCTGATGTACAATATGATTATGATGTACAATAATACCTTTAACATTCTCTCTCTTTCCTCCCAAGATGCTTTACACTCCAACAACTGTGATTCTGCTTTCTGGGTTGTTTCTTCCAAGTGCTGACGCACTGACACCATTTTGGAAACCTGTTCTTTGGCAGCTTGTAGAGCTTCAACATCAGCAGCATGTAGCATCAATTCTCTCTCATACTTATTCTGAGCTTCCACAGCTATTTTAGCCTGAAAGGAATTATTTCCCCATCGACATAGATGATTAAAAACTCATAAAGCTAGTCTCTGAAAAGATGCACATTGTATTATTTAAAGTAATAAAAGTGAAGACGATCTCTAAATGTACCAGAATAGGAGAATGATTAAAAATCACACTGTAGTGGGAAGCAGCCGCACAGCACAGGGAGATCAGCTCGGTGGTTTGTGACCACCTAGAGGGGTGGGATAGGGAGGGTGGGAAGAAGGGAGATGCAAGAGGGAAGAGATATGGGGACATATATATATGTATAACTGACTCACGTTGTTATAAAGCAGAAACTAACACACCATTGTAAAGCAATTATACTCCAATAAAGATGTTAAAAAATTAAAAAAAAATCACACTGTATCTATTTAATGAAATATTAAACATCTGTTCAAAATGAAACTTAAGAAGATGCTATAGTAACTTGGAACAGCCTTTATGAAAAAAAGACTAAATATAACTGAGTTACATAAAATACATATATATATCTACAAAGTGAATGAAGGGAAATGAAAATAATCTATTTGAGTACTGAAATATGGATACATTCTTTGATTCTAATTTCCAATGTTATGCTGTTTGGCAATAAGCCAAAGACAATTCATTTTTGTCTAATTTACCTTCAATTTGAAGCACTTGCCCCTGTATTCCATTTTTAAAGTAATTCTGATACATATACATGTTATGTATATAAGCAATATGTAAGCAATAAAGAATAATAACCCAACGAATGACTATTAATATACCACCAAACATAAAAATGAGAATGTTTCCAATATCCTTACATGTCTTTCCTTCCCATTCTACCATTACAATCCCCATTTTCCTGAATTGTTTTACCATTTCTTGTTCATAAAAAATTATAAAAAGCAGTATCACATATACGTGTGTCTGCATGCTGTATGTATACTTAAATAATGTGGTTTTGTACTTTTAAAGCTTAAAAACAGTGGTGTATAGAAATCTGTATAAGCTCAGTAATGCATTAAAAGGGTATTAAAATTGTTTTGCTGAGAAAAGTATCTCTATTGTGTCTGTAGTACAGCTTTACAACCAGAATTAGTGAAAGACTACAATAGTGAAAGAATGTTTGCAGGTGAAAGCAAGTACACATTTAATTTCCTACTCCTATTTTTCTATATTTTTCCCATTTATCAACTTTGTTTTGTTAATGGATATTGCTCTACAGGTATCTCCTACTTTTTGAAAGTTTGCTTTATGCCACTTTGCTTTTATGAAAAACCTACATTAGCATCTGTTTTTGCTAACCAAAAGAAATCCAAAGAGCATTTTTGCTTTTACAAAAAAAGGAGAAAAGTGAAGTGTTCAGCGTTTGCTCTGCAGGAGCCATTATAGAGGCTGTGCGCACCCCGAGTAGCAAGAGGCACCGCCGAGCTCCCCCCCTGAGAACTACACTCAGCATCTCAATATCAAGCTGTCATAGCTTTGAACTGTGTCTGTGAGCATCTATGCTTTATCTCAATTTATTTTGTGCTTCCATTAGCAAGATGTGTCCTAAGATAATTGTTTCTTCACTTCATGACATTTCAGTTCACACACGGCTTCATAGGAACTTTCTACTTTTGGACAGCAGGGGAAACCTGTGTTTACTTTCAGCCTTCATCTATACTTTTCAACTGATGTTATTCCAAGTTCCACAACAGTGGAAATAAACCTGCATTTTTGTAAGATTCACCAATCCCCAAAATGCCACTTTGTTATAAAGCAGAAATATACTCCAAGAACTGTTCCCTAAGATCAAAGCTCACTTCTCAATAACTGGCTCTAAGAGTGACACTTACTTGTTCCTGACAGTCCCGTCTGGCTTGCTGCTCATTACTCAAAGCTGTGCCTGCTCTCTGAAGAGCTTCTTGTACTTCATTCTGAACACTATTGAGTGTTTTCTTTAACTCAGATAACTAAATCAGAAGAACAAGATTAAAACCAGAGTTAATTGCAAACTTACTTTAAAAATACTGAAGATAGATTTTTCAAAATACAAGTAGCCCAAAGACTTCTTACTAAATTTAAAATAGTCATAACCTGATATAATCTACTGGACAAATTTTGCAGGTCTATGTTGACCCCCTATTACTACCTGCAAAAGTCAATTTTTAGGCAGAGGCTTCTAAAAAGCAGCACTGATACCTAGTACCATGAAGTAGTCTTAAACATCCAAAAGGAAACATGTACAGATGTACAGAGTAAAACATAAAACTAAAATTGTTGGGTATGTGTTCATTCGATATCTACTGAGATGAACTGAATAGTAGCTGATGAGCTAGTTAAAAGAATTTAAATTCTTACCATAGAAAAAGTGATTGATATGGTAATAATTTACCTGTTGTTCCATGCTCTCTATGGCTCTTCTCTTGTCATCCTGAAGTTCCTGTTTTTCCTTCTCTACTTCCATTAACTTCTTTTCCAACTGTGTCTGAAACTCAGCTGACTCTTTTAAGCGAACTTCAATATTCTTATGTACTTCTTCTGTCACCTTCACCATCAACCGAACAATAAGATACAAAGAATATACACATTTAAAATTATAGTTACTTTCCCCAAATCTAAACTAAATTTTAAAAATACTAAAATTAATGTTTGCCTAGTATTTTTAAAAAAAAAAATCCATCAAATGCTGATTCAAGAGTTCAAAAACATCACTTAAAACTATGCATAATTTACCTCTCTACCTGTTTACTGGTCATTTTTCTCTTTCGAAGTGAAATTTCCAATTTTCATTTTCCCCTCATTCTTCATATCCACTTGCCAAATCTGTCCATTCTACCACTGAAAGGGGTTTTTCTCCCCACATATTTTGATTTCCATGACGCCAGCCACAAAAGGATCTTTTAAAACTGTGGCCCTGGGCTTCCCTGGTGGCACAGTGGTTGAGAGTCCGCCTGCCGATGTAGGGGACACGGGTTCGTGCCCCGGTCCGGGAAGATCCCATATGCCGCGGAGCGGCTGGGCCTGTGAGCCATGGCTGCTGAGCCTGCGCGTCCGGAGTCTGTGCTCCGCAGCGGGAGAGGCCACAACAGTGAGAAGCCCGCGTACCGGAAAAAAAAAAACAAAAAAAAACTGTGGCCCTAGTCTATTGCTATAGCCTCCAAAACAAACTTCGTACCCTCCAATCTATTACGTTAATCTTTCTAATTAAAGCAAATTCTGGTTATGACATGTTGGAAGAAAATCAATGCCTCAATAATCTTACAATATATAATTTACTATGACTTGAAAACCTTTCACATTTGGCTCTTGACTACGTTTATAATTATATTCCTCACTATTTCACTTCATAAATTCAACACACTAACTAGTCTTTTTATCTTGGCTGATGGTGCCTTCTATGTGGAATAACTTCCTACCTTTAACGATCCAAATGATGCTTTCTTTCAAGGCTGGACACAAATGACTTCTCTCCTGTGAAGTTATGCATACTCAAAAGACAAATAATCTCACCTACCTCCGACTCACATCAACATTTCATCTATACCTTTTCTACAGCAATACACTTTCCATGTTTCACAAATTTTGTGTGATCTTTTTGTTTGTTTTATTTGGCTTATTAGACTCAAGCACTCTTAAGAGGTAAGTGCAATGATGTCAGTCGAATCCATACTTTTACACAGTGCCTTACACATAGCAACAACCTAACTTTAAAAAAAAAGTAAGTGCATGCAAACCGATTTTAAAATTGTATATACCTGTTTTTCCTTGTTGAGGGATTCTTCCAAACTAGTAACCATTGCACGATACTGTTCCACATTACTAGTGCTTGTTTTGAGTCTTTCCTTCAAGTCATTCACCTGCTCTTCTGCCTGCCTTAGCTGACTCAGAAGGTCATCCACATCTTCTTTGTTGCTAGGCTGACCTAAAAGATTTAACAGCTTTCTTAAAATTAACATTTTAAAAGATATTAGAGATGACTGTTATCAATCCTGACTGTGAAGTTAGGATTAAGGCTGAAATAAGTAGTTAACTACCTAGAAAGTATATTTCAACCCATACTGAATACCAAAACAAAAACAGGTTACTGTCAGTATGTTGTTTCTTCAAAAGAACTTTGCTGTTACAAATATTGTTTTAAAAAAAGATACTTAAAAAGAGAATACAAAATATTTCCACTAAACTGAGACAGTTACTTGCAGAAATTACCATTCTTAATTTATTTAAACGTTGTTTATTCCAAAACACTACACCTTAATCATTTAGTGCAATTTTCATTCTAAAATTCAT
Organism: Lipotes vexillifer; assembly: GCF_000442215.2. Taxonomy (NCBI): domain Eukaryota; kingdom Metazoa; phylum Chordata; class Mammalia; order Artiodactyla; family Lipotidae; genus Lipotes; species Lipotes vexillifer. The sequence goes on from NW_006777506.1 coordinate 1,753,281, forward strand.
GGAAAAGCAAGAAATTGCAGATTAGAAAGAATGTTTTCATACCATATGATAACAAGAAAGAAGTATTGGATAATTATATATATATATACTATATATATCACATATACACATATATACTTATGTTTTAAATTTCTTTTCTATTAAGAAATAAAACCATGTAGAAAATCTGGACACAACTGCTTTGCATTTGAAATAATGTATTGATAAAGAGAAGCAACACCTAATGAGACAAATCTTTTACCTGCGGCTATCAATGAGCAAAGATTAGAAACACTGCTCTAAAAGAGACCAAGCCAATCAATTATTTCTGTAAGTGAGCTATATCATTACAAATTCAACAAGTAACCTCATCTTGAAAGGGAGAGTTAAAAATTCAAATATTAACCCTCCACAAGAGCAACATTCTTAAAGTATCAGTAAAATGGTTTCAATAATTGGAAAACTAAGAGCATATCTTGGTCAGCTGCCATATGTACAACTATTCTGAATCTTCCAAGTCTGCAAATTTATTAATTTAACTGGAAAACTGAACTTTCCTATATGAACAATAAAGGTTTTTTTGTTTTTTATATCTTTTGCTAGTATCCACAAAGAATAGGCTACTTATCTACAGGATATGTTATAAACCTAAAGAGGTACTTTTTATCAGCCTACTTAATTATTTACCTTTACCAGTTCTCTGTGAGGACTGAGAAGCAAGCTGGACTTCCACATTACTGAGGTGCTGTTTCAATGTAGCAATTTCCTTTTGAGCATTTTTTAACAGTTCTTTTGTGTTAAGATGAAGATTAGTCTCAGTATCCAGCTGTCTCTTTGTATCTAAAAGTTGAACCTATAATAAAAAATACATTAACCCTACAAACACTTACCTTTAAGTTCTTAAGTTACTAGAGGTTCAAGTTATCTTTTTACAGAACTTTAACACTCTGGCTAAAACAGGGTAACAGAGATGAGATTTACCTCCCCATCCGAAACAACCAAAATCAAAAAAACAAACACCAACCAAAAAACCCCAGACAAAACACATTAGAACAACTGTGATACCTGAGTCAGGAAACAAAAGAGGTGAACCCTATAATTTCCCAGCTTATTGATTTAAGAGTGTCCAGGCTAAGGCATAGGGAAAGGGAAATGAGGCCCACAGGATTCCTGAATTGAGAACATAGAACTGGGAGTAGAAGAAGGCTAGTTTGAATTCATAAGACAGACTATCAGAGAGAAGAGAGCTGCACAGAGTACTGTGATTTGCACAGGATCCCTCTTGAATATTCAGCAAAACTGTGATCAGTGCATGCCTATGAAATTACCCTAGACAGGGTAAAGAATCACCCAAAGAGACTGGAATGAAGACTCTCTGGTGCTCAGAGAGTTATTAGGAATAAATAATGCCTGTTTCCAGCAGCCTGACTGCAAAAGCTCTTAATTCACTGGGCACTGGGACTAGTAGTCAGGAAGATACTGCCTTGGTAGCAGTGAATAATTAGTTCTAAACTGAGCACTGCTTTGGACCTGCCTAATAAATCGTAAAAAATATATTCAATAGAATCAAACTATTTTCAATGAACTTTACTGCATTCCAGAACAAAGCTCAAGATTTATAGAAATACAGGAATATCCAGCACCCAATAGGATAAAACCCAATCAAAAATTACTAAGCATACAAAAAGGCAAGAAAAACTTAAGAGTCTGTAAGAGATCTCTTCAAAACTATGCTTCAACATGAGATGACAGTTTACCTACACACCAGCTTAATTTTTAAACATAAACATTCTATAGAAATTCAGAACACGGACTCACATCTAGATTTCTAGTAAGTGTATGCCTTTGTTCCACCTCATTTTCCAACTTCTTCTTTAGATGGGATATCTCATGTTCCAGTTTTTCTATCTGGCTACTAAGCCTTTGTTTGGTTTCTGTTTCAGATCGTTCCAATATTCCCTAAGGTAAAAAAAGATTTTTGTTATACTTAAGAAAAAAGTAAACCCCCCCACCAAAAAGAAAACCCAAAGGCAATAGAAAATTATGGGAATACAACTCATTTCTACATGAAGAGGTTAATATCTAAAACATTTACCAAGAAGGTATTTTGACATTTTCCATACTAAAACATCTATTTAATAGGGAAAATAAAAACCATATTACCAATGGCCATTCAGATTTCTTGAAGTTTTAAAAAATATAAACCAAAGATTTAATCTTGTATGCAATTAAACTGTACAGGACTCTATAAATATAGACCTGAGGATTAAAACTGCCAATTGCATGGCTTCAGTCAGTTCTCTTTAAATGTTTTATTTAGAATATTGACGACTTAATAAACTTCAAATTCAATGATCATAATGCATGACGAAAATGACATGAATTTTCTCATCAAGAAACCTGAGAAAATACAATGTCAAAATTGTTCAAATAAAACTTAATTTTTCTACATGTCCTTTTTTATTTGGTTACCTGAATTGTCTGCAGATTAGTTAGCAGCAAGTTTTGCCCTCTTTGTTCAGCCAACAAAGATTCTCTTTGCTGAGAAAGACGAACTTCTGACAATTTAAGCATTTCCTTTTCCTTTTTCAAATTTTCTGCTCTTACCTTGAGGCAAATACAAGTTAAAGAAAAAATATTGAAAAGCAATGTGTCAAATGTAATAACACAGTTATAAAATTAAAATGATTCTTCATTACTACATATTTCTTAATGTTAGAAACTAACAGTAGAGACCACATCTCTTCACTATATAAGGAAATACAACTCTTAGTTTCATGTATTGAAATATGAAGCAAATATTGGAAATACTAATAGATCAAAGGAAAAAATCTTGCAATTACCACAAATACTTACACTATCTTTGCTGTAACAAATCAGACTTTAAAACAAACAAAAAAATCTAAAATGCCAGAATGTAAGAGGCAAAACTGAAAAATTGTGCTATAGTCATACCTGCATACTATTAAATTATGCAAGTTTAGAATCTAAGCTTGGTTTCTAAGTATCTGTTTGAAAGTGCTGACTGATCTACTTAAACTTTTTTTCCCCCATAAAGACTCTGAGTTTCAGGGGATATAGGAGGGTTCACTGAAAATCAATATCCTCAAATATTCATATTTGCAGGATGAGTCAAAAACTATCAATCGTAAAACTTACTCCACCAGTTTGAAAAAGTGCTGCTGTCTAGTCTCCACAAAGGAGTGGGTACAAGACAAAAATGAAAGAATATAGCCAGCAGAATTAGAAAAGCTAGGTTTTAAGTCCCAACCAACCCATCTCTCACCATGGCCCCAAAACAGGCAAATTACTTAGCTTCTGCGTCTGTTTCTCGATAGGCCAAATGGGGGGCAACTATACATAGCTCATAAGTAATGATTAAAAAGCTGTGAGAGACAATTTTATAAAAAGTAAAGCATTGTATGAAAATTTATCTTCAAAGAATTTAGAATTTAGTTGAAAGTACTGTCAATTTCTGATTGACATTTATATTCATCATTTCATCAATTATATTTTATTCATTGAAATTCAGAAATATAATTTAATGCTCATGAAATTTTTATACTGTCCTTTATTAGAAATAAGAATGGATAAAATATTCACCCACTGCCTTTGTTGTAACTAGAGCAACAGTGACTTACAAATTTATTTTGAAATGGAAAATCTGTAAGACAATCTTAGTCTAGACAAACTTCTTTCCCTCTCCAGTTTTATTAGAAACAATCACCCAACTGATCTGATGGACAAGTGGATGCCTGGAAACTATATGATAAGGACATGTAATTCACAAACCTCAAATATCTACATTACACCAACCAGTAAAAGCAAAGTAATAATTAAAAAACAAGTGTCAAATGCAACTTATAACGCAAGTGAGATGCCGGAAACTGGTCTCACTTCTGCAACAGCTAGCTTTTCATTAGCTCCTCTCAAATCTTGTGTCATTGTGTTGATGATCTGTTCCTGCTTTTGAGTTGCTGCAGTGAGTTTCTGATTTCTCTCGTGTAGGGGTGTTTTTTCTCGGCGATATCC
>NW_006777506.1:1757301-1774581 GCF_000442215.2 Lipotes vexillifer
TGTTATTTCTCGACGATATCCTTCAACGTTATCTTGTAGCATTTCATAACTTATATGAAAAAAAAAATTCCATAAGCAACTGAAGTACTATATCCTAGCTTAGTTCCTTGATTTTCACAAGAACTTAATTTTACATGATTAATAATATGAAAACAGTGGCTTGTGTAATAATGTAAAAATCTTCATTCTTTTTTCTAAATTCCACATTTAGCAGTCAAATTCAAATTCTAATTAAGCACAGTATTTCATGCTGAATTAACTTTTTAATCTTACTCATTTACAAGTATTTTAATCGTATTCAAAATAATGCCATATGATGTTGATACACGAGACACCCATCACAATACAGTATGCAATTTAAGATATTCACTCATGGTTAGTGATGGATTTTTGCCAGTCCTTTTTTTCTCTCTAAAATTCTTCATGTTATTTTCTTATGTGCTTGAAAGCTTAGAAAATGGCTGGCTAGAGCTATCAACATAGGGAAAAAAAAAGGTGCTTTTATTGGGATATCAAACTGTTGGAATGTACAGAGACAACTGCTTTTCATATACTTACAAAAACAGTTTGACCATGTAGTATACAAATAAATAATTTTCCTAACTTGATAAACTAACAAGTATTCAATGGCTCTGATAATAACTATGGAGTGAAATTTACCATTATTCCTTTGTTAAGTGACCAAGAAAGTGAATTTTCCCAAAATTAACTCGCTAGAGCCTGCTTCTCTTCTACCTAGACTAGAAAAGGCTGAATTTGCTCACAGTTCTCTTATCTTCCTTACTTAAAATAATTAAGTCCTATGGAAACAGTATCTTCTTTAATCTCAGGAAGGAAAAATAGCAACATTCCTTACATGAACTTCAACTTAACTAAATAACTACCTGGACTCCTTAGCAAGATCCAGGATAAACATTAACCAAAAGTAAAAAATGAACCCCTGTACATCTCATCCTGGATCAGAATCCACCAAAAAAAGTAACACTACCGCAAATTAACACTTGAATTTGATTCAACTGAAAACTAAGTATACCGTTTAGATTTAATTTTTGAAAAGAAAATTTACCGTTTAGAAGCAAAATCTAGCTGGGTAGAAATTTTGGTATTTTGTGATCGCAAATCTGTGACTTGCTCCTGAAGTTTCTCAAGCTGCTCATTCTGCATTTTTTCATTATCTGCCTTTTCTTTTTTGTAGTTCTCAAAAATTTCCTGCAACTAAATATTGGAGAAATTATTAGAAGATGATAGTCCATGTTCTCAAAAAACCTGACTCAAGATAAAGCTGTAAACGTGGGGTCTTTACCTGTTTAAGGGCAGCCTTGGCTTCTATAGCCTCTGCTGACTCAATTACAGGTACTGGAGTAGGAGTGGAAACAGTCTGTGATGTACTTGAACGTCTTTGAGTTGACACAAGAGAACTATCATCTAAACTTGAAGCTTCAGAAACGTAAAAAGAATGATGTAACATTTCTTCACAAAATACGTCATTACCAAAAAACAAACTGACTCATTTAAATGAAATCATAAGATTATACAAATTATGACACAAAGAACCTACTAAACAACTTATTAAAGTTATTTATGACTTCTAGTTAAATAAAGGTAATTTTTGCAGATTAAATGTTAACACATAACGAGAATAAACACTGTCATTCATTGCCTCTCAGATGCATAGTTTTCAACAATGATCAGCATTTTTCTTACCTAAAATAATATATTTTAGAATTGATGACATGTTATGATCACTCATATATGGTAGTCAAATTTGAAGTTATCACTGTTAAAGTAGATACTAGCTATATTGCAAAATCCATTCCCTAATATACATTTCAGAAATATTTCCCCAAAATACTTGGAAACTTTTAACATACGTATAAAAATCTACCTTGTAAAGGAATGGTAACTCCTGTTGTCTGTGACAACAAAATACGGTACATATCACGCTGACGAACTATGGAATCAACAAGCTGCATTTGATGTCGCCGTGATTCACGGAGTTGTTCCAGTTCAGCGAGGGCGCTCTCAAGTTTGAGCTGAAGCTCAGTTATTCTGCAGGAAAAGAAATCATTATTTCAGTTATTATTATTATTGTTTCAGTTATTCTTCAGGAAAAGAAATCTATTTCACAGGACTGAGATTGAGAGGCAGTCATAATTTCTATTGCAGATTGACTAAGCATTTTATCACCTATCATTAAGCACAGTATTTTCATGTCTCTTATCCTTTCTTTCTTCTGCTGCTATTTTAAGAATCACTTTTAAAACCCCCACCATATAGGACACAGACACTCACCAACATCATCTGAAAAATTTGTTTGCAAAAATTAAACGAATTCCACTGAGTCCAAACTCCAGTCTTCTTGCTTTCACAGCCATTCTTCCTCCTCTAGTACCAAAACCATTTTTTCCCAAGAAATTATTTACTGTAATTCCTTAAATATCTTCTCCATGAAGCCTGGGCTGTTCCCTAAAATCTAGGCTGGGTCTCATACCCTACGCTCCCATGGATAGGCTCATCTATTACAGCACTAATCACACTGAACTAAAATTATCTATTTATTGATCTTATTGTCTATTTTATCTATTATCAGTCTCATCCACAAACTGAGGTCCCTGAGAGTAGAATTTTTGGTTTTTTGGGTATTGTTGCTCAGTTGTTTTTTTTTTTCTCCTAAATCACTATATTCCCAATATCCAGCACTGTTAGGGGCACACAAAAGGTTTCAATAAATGTTTGCTGAATAAACCAAAGTAGTCTATTGCTTACTTGGATGAAGTTGTTTCTTGTTCTTCTCTTTCTCTGGTTTCCCCAAGTTCCCGAAGGGCCACTAAGAGACGTTGATTTTGCTGCTGAAGCTCTTCAATGTTTCTGTAAGATACTAGGTGCTGTGATATTACTTCAGATGAACTACTTATATCAGCAGAGCTTACTTCCTCATCACGGATTACATGGTTACCCCTCGCTTCTTCAAGTTCCATTAGAAGCACTCTAATCTAAAAAAGGGTTTTAGTATATGTTATCAAATAGTATTGGCTTTGATTCTGGAAATGTTTAGAAGAAAAGTAAAAATTTTCAAATGACAATGTTACTTTATGAACACTGTCAACTTCGCATTAAATTATCTTGAAAAACAGAACATCAAGCTCATCATTTTAGATATTAAGGCCTAAATAAAGAAAACGTTAATGAAAAAATTTATTTTTCATTTCTATGGACATACATAATGAAAACTACGATTTTTTTTAAAAAACAGTCAGATTCCAGAAGCATGGTTCCATTTTTCTAAAACAACGACCAAATAAAACACACAGAAATATATACCCATTTTGTGTGTGTGTGTGTGTGTGTGTGTGTGTGTGTGTGTGTGTGTGTGTGTGTGTGTGTGTGTGTGTGTATGCTTGCACTTGCATGCTTATATATGTGTTATGTGGTGGGGCAGAAGGGGAGCATGGAAAATAGATGTTAATTTCATTCATGTGAAATTTTTATCTATGTTTGTGTGTACGTGTGTATACCCACACACAAAAATTAGGGTAAAATATATGAACAAAACAGACCTACATTTCCAAACCTGTTCAGTTAAAAAAAAAAGTGGTAGGGTAATGCATTTACAGATGCATATACAAAATGCATGATTTTATTTTAGTAAAAACAAAGAATGTTTACATATGTTTACATATGCTCTTGTGTATCTCTACATATCAGAAGACATGAAAGAACACACCATTGGTGAAAGAATAACACCATTCTATTAACTCTGAGACTTGGGCAGGGGGAAGAAAACTTTTATTTACCTTTGAATTACTTGATTTATTACAACCAGTACCTTCAATTTGAAAATTTATCAAACACGTAAGGAAAAGAAAAGGGGGAGCAGCTACGGGAAAACAATGACTAGGCTGCAATTCTGCTAGAGTGGTTTTCTTGGTTTATGAGAATTTCATGTGCTAATTCTATCTTACATACCTGCAAACAGATTCAAACACTACTAGGCAGTCAGTTCAGGGAAAAAATACAGGAAAAGAAACAAAAAATTCTAACCTGTTGTGAAAGATCTTTTATTTGTACTTCCATTCTTTGATTGTCTCTTTCAAGCACAGATGAATGTTTATTGGCTTTATCTGTGTCCCCCTGCAATCGCTGAATCTCCTTTAAAATGAAAAGTCAAATGAAAATTGTTTTTCCTTCTAAGATCTATATAAATAGCAGTTACACAAACAACAAAAATATACAGTGCTCAAATACCACAGTAATCAACTTATAAATAAAAAATATTTTATATAATATACTAGCCTCTAAAGAGAAATTTCTTAAAAATATGAATACATGTATTTCTTAATATCTCAAATATTGCTCATTATGATGTTCATCACTGTACGATAACGATGAGGAATTCCCCCTAAGTTAACTGTGAACTACAATGTTACGGCCACACCAAATTCACAGTGTATCATCAAATGATATCAGAGAAATACTCTCAAAAGCTTCATTACTAAGACAAAAACAAAGGACTGCATTACAACGATAATCATTATTATACTGACTATCTGGAAATAAATGTTAAAAGTAAAAAATGTTGGGTAAGATGCATAAAAGACTTGGTTTTATTAAAAATGCATCAGGAATTAATTCTAAAGCAGCAGCAGCCAATGTAACAAGGCTGCTAAAAAAAGGAAAGAAATTACAGCATATTGCAGTGCTCTGTAAAGTTTAGCATCACAATATCATTAGGGATTTAGGGGCACAGTTTTAAGGAGCTTGATGTAAGCAAAAAATATCTTTGAAATCTTATGTTTTATCTCAAATTCATACAAACTTTGCTTCTTAATGTACTGTTTTCACATAATAATGTTTTACACACTATTCGAGTCAAAGATGGTTCATATTTTTCCTGGTGTTTAAAGTACCTCTGAGCACAGTGCCCTCAGGGAACATGGATAAGCCAATTTCAGTTGACAAAATGAAGCAGGCAAATATTCATGAAAGATGGTAATGACACAAATCTACTGAGTTCAAACTGGGATAAATTAAGATGCCAAGGAAGGAAGTAATTTGGTTATAAAACTCTAAGAATCTAATAAATAAGCACCACAGAATCTAGACTGGACATGATGTATGTTATGGACAGAAGATTCAGCTATGAAAAACATACAGAAATTATCTTTAAAGTCTTTGGCAGTTATGAAAAAAGTCTGTATTTATTACTGTACCTGTACGTTAGTGATGAATTAACAAATAGGTTTTCCCCACAATGAACAGCTGCTATTATCTGATTTTTAAGCCCCTCTACTTTACTACCTCCTTCAGACAATAAGCTCCAAGCAAAATGCTCACTCTCAACAGTGACAAAGTCAAGTAGATACAAAGGACCTCTTTTTAAACCACATCAAAGGGGCAGGGGTGTGTCTAAAACCCAATATTCTGTCAAGGCAAGACTGCTAGACATCATTTGATTCAGGAGAAAGAGACCATTAGACACAATACACCCTGATTTAAACTGACATCTAAATTGTAATAACAACAGCAACAAAAGTTTAAGTTGAATTAAGGATACAATTTATTTATACAATATACTCTCAAAAAAATTTATCAGTTTAGATACAAGTTGATTTAACTGATTTTCCCCAATAAAACTTGCTTAATAAATCTTGAAGATTTCTCAGTAATAACAGTTGTATCCTAAAAACAACATTATCAGCATATAAATACTCTTTTTAAACCAGTACCTATTAAAAAGGAATCTTAAGAGGTAAAGAATATTTACAAGCTTCCTTAGTACTTCTAATATGCAAAGGAACAGTAACAAAATAATGTATATAAAGATTTGCCAAATTGTGAAACGATATTTAAAAAAAGGAATTCTTTTCAATGGTAAGTCCAACAATATTATCATTTCTAGACAGAATATCAGAATTGCCTGACAAAAAATGACTATTGCTAAATTTAGAAAGGTTCTATTAACAGAGATCGTTATTTTAATCTGAAGAGTAGCCCAGGGAGATTTGGCTATTTATCATCCACTAGAGAACTCTACAGAAATCATCCCAGATGTCTTAAAAAATGCTAAAGGTTTTCAATGTTAGCTGAATAAAGATAAAACATTTTGCAATTACAGATGTTTAATAATGTAATGACAAGTTTTAAAATATATAATTACCCTATCACTGAAAAAGTGGTTAGCCTTTTAACTTAAATCCTTTAATTCTAAGAAAGAACTACCCTTTCTAGTAAATGGTTTCTCATATGTATTTTTTCTACAGTTAAAATTTAGGAATGGAACCAACCTTCATAGCTTGTTCAAGCTTAACAGATAAACTGGCCACAGCTTTCTGTGCACGTTCATACTCCTCACGTTGGCGTTTCAAAATTGGTGCTTTGGCTTCAACTTCTTTCACTATTTCATCTAGATACTTATTAATTCTTTTGTTCTCTAGTTTCTCCAAAAGCAGCTGATCCTGAGTTTCCACATAAGCATTATACAGCTGAAAGAAGAAGAGGGGTCATTTCAAATCTAAGCATAACAGATATATACAGTTTGTCTAGCTTCTTCATAAACATTCATTAGCAACTACACAAGATGGAAATGTTTACTGTATGTTACACAGAACCAGGAACCAAGAAAGCCTTTCCTGGGGACTTCCCTGGTGGCACAGTGGTTAAGACTTCACGCTCCCAAAACAGGAGGCCCAGATTCGATCCCTGGTCCGGGGACCAAGAGTTTGCATGCCACAACTAAGGAGCCCATGAGGCACAACTACAAACAAACAAACAAACAAACAAACAAAAGTAAGAAAGCTTTTCCTAAAATGATCTGTTAATCACTAGGCAACTTTAAGAATAATTTTTCTGGGGCATAAGTGTCAGAGAGATGTGACACTTTGGCTGAAGGAAAATAAGATTTAATACCATTTTTACCTCAGTTAGCTTCATGCCAGGTTTCACTATCTTAGCTACGGCTGCTGCAGTAGGAGACATGGCTGCAAGTTCTTCTTCAGACAAGATGGCCCCTGTGCCAACACACAGAAATCGAGTATATTTTTGTAAAATTTCAAAGTAAAGCCACTAATATTTCTTACAAGTAAAAGTGATACCTACTGTACATTACATATAAATTCCTATGAAGACTATATAAAATATGACAAGTAACACAATTCTAAAAATCATGCAGTAATTATAGTTAAAACTATTCTGGAAATTGACACACAATTACGTGTGATAAAATGGTACTTATACCTGACAATAAAATAAAGATACAGATAAAGTAATGCTGAACTAAAAATAAATAAATTGTAATGCTATAACTTAATGAGTTTCCTACATCACAACATGACAAACACTATTAGTGAAGTTAAGTGAGAACTATGTAGGGAAGTTCTAGTATTTCAAACCTTTAATAAGCATCTATTAACCCATACCTTTACGTTTTGTGGCAGAAAGCAGGTCATTTGCATTCTCTAATTCCTTCTCTAATTTCCCTATTTTCTCAAGCATTTCTTTTTCCATTTGATCTTTAGATTCCTCTACTTCTAGAAGATGATCTTGTATTGCTTTATTGGCTAAAAAGATTTTTAGAGATAGAATAATCAAGCACATATTTAAAATCTTTGAGTTACAGAATGTAACAGAATAGTCAGCAGACAATATTAAATTCTACATAGGCTGTGGTTGACAGTTATTACCCACTGGAAGCTCTTGATATACTTATAATTCCTGAGGTGTCCTGGCCTAGTCAATCTATTTCTCCTTTTGATGTCCCTTTTATAAGAGGGGAAAATAGGGGAACTCAAATTATAAAAAAGTGGCTCTAAGTGTCTCTTTGGTTTTAATCTGATCTTAGATGTCTAGAACATAGGAAATGCCTGGGAAAGATCATACATAAATAACTTACATTAAAAAAAAGCAGGAATATATGAAATCAAAGACTTTAAAATACATTATAACTTAAAAAGTAAGGCTTATTTATGGATTAAGAGAGTACCCAAACTATACACCTATATGTATTTATCAAAGGAAACGTTTCAAAAATGGAAGAAAAATTTCCTATTACAAATCAGAATATATATAGGTTATCAAATGAAGGAAACAGAAAAATGTTAGCTACTTATATTTTCAAATATTTGTTGAAAATAGAATTTAAAATTTCTTGACCTAAGGATCTTTCTTCTATATCAAATTTTGTCCCTAATAAGGTATCTGCCCTCTAAATCCAAAAATCTACAGAAGGGTAAAGAAAACAGTACCTTCTATTTAAAAACAAAATAATCTTCCCATAATCGGAAAGTCTTACCTTCTCCAGCTTCCTTCAAAAGTTTGTGTAATTCATCCACTGCTCGGGCCAGTTCATTGCTCTTTGCCTCTGAATCATCAGCAGCACTCTAAAATTTAATCTTAAAAAAGTTACCCAATATCCAACAATGCAACATTAGAACACTAAAGCATATGGTACGGTACCTACCTTGTAAAGGTTAGAGAGTTTTATGTGAGCATTTAATTCATTGTGGAATTTCTCTTCCATACTGGCCTGCTGTTCCTTGGCCTGAGGGGGAAAAAAAAAGCCAACACCAAAAACCAAATTACAACAGTCTGATTTGAACTGAATTTAGAATGCTTATCAAATGCCAAGATAAAAAATTCAGTTTTGAAAGTAAAGAGATGAAGACTAAAACACTAAAATTAAAATCAGTTGTCATTATAGAGATAAATTATCTTAAGGATAAAATGTTAATGATATTTTTATCTTAAAGTATATATTTAAATGTCATTAAAATTAACCATACTCATTTTTAGACAGTACTTTGGATATAGTATGTAACTGATTCTAGCAATTTTAGCCTAGTTACATGATATGAAAGTGCCTTGGCCATTTTGTGGTGCCAGGAATGGTTCAAAATATGAAATCATTTTATAAATCAATAGCTTCCTAAGTGTTACAGTATTTTTGTAAAAGAGACATTTTAAACTGGTCAACTACACCTCTTTCAGTTTGGTCAACAGATCCTCTACATGCTTTTGAAGATTCTCATTTGATGTTTTCAAGCCATTCATCTGTTCTTCCATTCTAGAAACCTAGAAACAAAGAAGTAGAGATGGTTGGGGGGAAGGATGTTGTATTAACTGAAATTAATTTGGTATAAAGTTTAGCTGCCAAGTACCAGGACTGAGTGAGCCAGAGCCCCCTAATCAGCTGCTACTTTAACCCTGTCCTGTCTGGGTGGGGAACAGATGCCCTCAGGCGACCTACATGCAGAGGTGGGTCCAAATCCAAAGCTGAACCCCCGGAGCTGTGCAAACAAAGAAGAGAACGGGAAATTTCTCCCAGCAGCCTCAGGAGCAGCGGATTAAAGCTCCACAATCAACTTGCTGTACCCTGCATCTGTGGAATACCTGAATGGACAACGAATCATCCCAAAATTGAGGCAGTGGACACTGGGAGTAATTGTAGACTTGGGGTTTGCTTTCTGCATCTAATTTGTTTCTGGTTTTATGTTTATCTTAGTTTAATATTTAGAGCTTATTATCATTGGTAGATTTGTTTACTGATTTGGTTGCCCTCTCCCTTTATATATATATATATATATATATATATATATATATATATATACACACATATGTGTGTGTTTTTCCTTTTTCTCTTTTTGTGAGTGTGTGTGTATGCTTCTTTTGTGATTTTGTCTGTATAGCTTAGCTTTTGCCATTTATCCTAGGGTTCTGTCTATTTTCTTTCTTTTTTTTTGTATAGTTTTTAGCACTTGTTATCATTGGTGGATTTGTTTATTGGTTTCGTTGCTCTCTTCTTTCTTTCCTTTTTTATTTTTTACTTTCAATTTTTTTTGGTTATTTATCTTAATAACTTAATTTAATTAATTTATTTTTCTTTCTTTCTTCCTTTCTTATTTTTTCTCCCTTTTCTTCTGAGCTGTGTGGATGACAAGGTCTTGGTGCTCCGGCCGGGTGTCAAGCGTGAGCCTCTGAGGTGGGTGAACCGAGTTCAGGACATTGGTCCACCAGAGACCTCCCGGCCCCACGTAATATCAAATGGTGAAAGCTCTCCCAGAGATCTCCATCTCAATGCTAAGACCCAGCTCCACTCAACAACCAGCAAGCTCCAGTGCTGGACACCCCATGCCAAACAACTAGTAAGACAGGACCACAATGCCACCCATTAGCAGAGAGGCTGACTAAAATCATAATAAGCTCACAGACACCCCAAAACATACCACCAGATGCAGTCCTGCCCACCAGAAAGACAAGATCCAGCCTCATCCACCAGAACACAGACACCAGTCCACTCCACCAGGAAGCCCACACAACCTACAGAACCAACATTACACACTAGGGGCAGACACAAAAAACAACAGGAATTACAAACCTGCAGCCTGCGAAATGGATACCACAAACACAGTAAGTTAAGCAAAATGAGAAGACAGAGAAACACAGGGTAGATGAAGGAGCAAGCAAAACCCACCAGACCAAATAAATGAAGAAGAAATAGGCAGTCTACCTGAAAAAGAATTCACATTAATGATAGTAAAGATGATCAAAAATCTTGGAAATAGAATGAAGAAAATACAAGAAACGTTTCACAAGGACCAAGAAGAACTAAAGAGCAAACAATGATGAACAAAACAATAAATGAAATTTAAAATTCTCTATAAGGAATCAATAGCAGAATATCTGAGGCAGAAGAACAGATAAGTGACCTGGAAGATAAAATAGTGGAAATAACTACCACACAGCAGAAAAAAGAAAAAAGAATGAAAAGAATAGAGGACAGTCTCAGAGACCTATGGGACAACATGAAATGCACCAACATTCAAATTATAGGGGTCTCAGAAGAAGAAGAGATAAAGAAAGGGACTGAGAAAATATTTAAAGAGATGATAGTTGAAAACTACCCTAACATGGGAAAAGAAATACTGAATAAACTCCAGGAAGCCAGAGAGTCCCATACAGGATAAATCCAAAGAGAACCGTGCCAAGACACATACTAATCAAACTATCAAAAACTAAAAACAAAGAAAAAATATTAAAAGTAGCAATAGAAAAGCAATAAATAACATACAAGGGAATCTCCATAAGGTTAACAGCTGATTTCTCAGCAGAAACTCTGCAAACCAAAGGGTGTGGCAGGACCTATTTAAAGTGACGAATCAATAAAAACCACAACCAAGATTATCCTACCCAGCAAGTATCTCATTCAGATTCCACAGAGAAATTAAAACCTTTACAGACAAGCAAAAGCTAAGAGAATTCAGAACCACCAAACCAGCTTTACAACAAATGCTAAAGGAACTTCTATAGGCAGGAAACACAAAAGAAGGAAAAGACCTACAATAACAAACCCAAAAGAATTAAGAAAATGGTCATAGGAACATACCTATTGATAATTACCTTAAATGTAAATGGATTAAATGCTCCAACCAAAAGACACAGACTGGCTGAATGAATACAGAAACAAAACCAGTATATATGCTGTCTACAAGAGACCCACTTCAGACCTAGGGACACATACAGACTGAAAGTGAGGGGATGGAAAAAGATATTCCATGCAAATGGAAATCAAAGGAAAGCGGGAGTAGCAATTCTCATATCACACAAAATAGACTTTAAAATAAAGCCTATTATAAGAGACATAGAAGGGCACTACATAATGATGAAGAGATCAACCCAAGAAGATATAACAATTGTAAATATTTATGCACCCAACATAGGAACACCTACATACATAAGGCAAATGCTAACAGCCATAAAAGGGGAAACTGACAGTAACAGAATCATAGTAGGGGACATTAACACCCCACTTTCACCAATGGACAGATCATCTAAGATGAAAATAAATAAGGAAACACAAGCTTTAAATGATACATTAAATAAGATGGACTTAATTGATATTTACAGGACATTCCATCCAAAAACAACAGAATACACTTTCTTCTCAAGTGCTCATGGAACATTCTCCAGGATAGATCACATATTCGGTCACAAAGCAAGCCTTGGTGAATTTAAGAAAACTGAAATCATATCAAGTATCTTCCGACCACACCCTATGAGACTAGGTATCAATTATAGAAAAAAAATCTGTTAAAAATACAAACACATGGAGGCTAAACAATACACTGCTAAATAACTAAGAGATCACTGAAGAAATCAAAGAGGAAATCAAAAAATACCTAAAAACAAATGACAATGAAAATACGACGACCCAAAACCTATGGCATGCAGCAAAAGCAGCTGTTAGAGGGAAGTTTATAGCAATACAGTCCTACCTCAAGAAACAAGAAACATCTCAAATAAACAACCTAACCTTGCACCTAAAGCAATCAGAGAAAGAACAAAACAATGCCAACGTTAGCAGAAGGAAAGAAATCATAAAGATCAGATCAGAAATAAATGAAAAAGAAATGAAGGAAATGATAGCAAAGATCAATACAACTAAACTCTGGTTCTTTGAGAAGATAAAAAAAATTGATAACCATTAGCCAGACTCATCAAGATAAAAAGGCAGAAAACTCAAATCAATAGAATCAGAAATGAAAAAGGAGAAGTAACAACTGAAACTGCAGAAATACAATGGATCATGAGAGATTATTATAAGCAACTATATGCCAATAAAATGCACAATCTGGAAGAAATGGAAAAATTCTTAGAAAAGCATAACCTTCTGAGCCTGAACTAGGAAGAAATAGAAAATATGAACAGACCAATCACAAGCACTGAAATTGAAACTATGATTAAAAATCTTCCAGCAAACAAAAGCCCAGGACCAGATAGCTTCACTGGTGAATTCTATCAAACATTTAGAGAAGAGCTAACACCTATCCTTCGCAAACTCTTCCAAAATACAGCAGTGGGAGAAACACTACCAAACTTATTCTATGAGGCCATCATCACCCTGATGTCAAAACCAGACAAAGATATCACAAAAAAAGAAAACTACAGGCCAACATCACTGATGAACATAGATGTAAAACTCCTAAACAAAATACTAGCAAACAGAATGCAACAACACATTAAAAGGATCATACACCATGATCAAGCTGGGTTTATTCCAGGAATGCAAGGGTTCTTCAATATACATAAATCAATCAATATGATACACCACATTAACAAACTGAAGGAGAAAAACCATATGATCATCTAACTAGATGCAGAAAAAGCTTTCAACAAAATTAACACCCATTTATGATAAAAACCCTGCAAAAAGCAGGCAGAGGGGGAACTTACTTCAATAAAATAAAGGCCATATATGAGAAACCCACAGCCAACATCATCCTCAATGGTGAAAAACTGAAAACCACTTCCACTAAGATCAGGAACAAGCAAGGTTGCCCACTCTCACCACTATTATTCAACATAGTTTTGGAAGTTTTAGCCACGGCAATCAGAAGAAAAAGAAATAAAAGGAATCCAAATCGGAAGAAGTAAACCTGTCACTGTTTGCAAACGACATACTATACATAGATTTTCCTAAAGATTCCATCAGAAAACTACTAGAGCTAATCAATGAATTTGGTTGAGCTAACCAATGAATTTGGTAAATTAGCAGAAAACAAAATTAATGCAAAGAAATCTCTTGCATTCCTATGCTAATGATGAAAACTCTGAAAGAGAAATTAAGGAAACATTCCCATTTACCACTGTGACAAAAACAATAAAATACCTAGGAATAAACATACCTAAGGAGACAAAAGACCTGTATGCAGCAAACTATAAGACACCAATGAAAGAAATTAAAGATGATACAAACAGATGGAAAGATATACCATGTTCTTGGACTGGAAGAATCAACACTGTGAAAATGACAATACTACCCAAAGCAATCTACAGATTCAATGCAATCCCTATCCAACTACCAATGGCATTTTTCACAGAACTAGAACAAAAAAATTCACAATTTGTATGGAAACACAAAAGACCCTGAATAGTCAAAGCAATCTTGTGAAAGAAAAACAGAGCTAGAGGAATCAGGCTCTGTGACTTCAGACTATAATACAAAGCTACAGTAATCAAGAGTATGGTAGTGGCATAAAAAGAGAAATACAGATCAATGGAACAGGATAGAAAGCCCAGAGATAAACCCATGCACGTATGGTCACCTTATCTTTGATAAAGCAGGCAAGAATATAATGGAGAAAAGACAGCCCCTTCAATAAGTGGTGCTGGGAAAACTGGACAGCTACATGTAAAGGAATGAAATTAGAACACTCCCTAACACCATACACAAAAATAAACTCAAAATGGATTGGAGACCTAAATGTAAGGCCAGACACTATAAAACTCTTAGAGGAAAACATAGGCAGAACACTCTATGACACAAATCACAGAAAGACCCTTTTTGACCCACCTCTTAGAGAAATGGAAATGAAAACAAAAATAAAATGGGACCTAATGAAACTTAAAAGCTTTTGCAGAGCAAAGGAAACCATAAACAAGATGAAAAGACAACCCTCAAAATGGGAGAAAGTATCTGCAAATGAAGAAATGGACAAATGATTAATCTCCAAAATATACAAGAAGCTCATGCATCTGAATATTAAAAAAACAAACAACCCAATCCAAAAATAGGCAGAAGACCTAAACAGACATTTCTCCAAAGAAGATACACAGATTGCCAACACACACATGAAAGGATGCTCAACATCACTAATCATTAGAGAAATGCAAATCAAAACTACAATGAGATATCATCTCACACCAGTCAGAATGGCCACCATCAAAAAATCTACAAACAATAAATGCTAGAGAGAGTGTGGAGAAAAGGGAACCCTCTTGCACTGTTGGTGGGAATGTAAATTGATACAGCCACTATGGAGAACAGTATGGAGGTTTCTGAAAAAACTGAAAATAGAACTAACATATGACCCTGAAATCCCACTACTGGGTATATACCCTGAGAAAACCATAATTCAAAAAGAGTCATGTACTACAATGTTCATTGCAGCTCTATTTACAGTAGCCAGGACATGAATGGACAGATGAATGGATAAAGAAGATGTGGCACATATATACAATGGAATATTACTCAGCCATATAAAGAAATGAAATTGAGTTATTTGTAGTAAGGTGGATGGACCCAGAGTCAGTCATACAGAGTGAAGCAAGTGAGAAAGAAAAAAACAAATACCGTATGCTAAAACATATATATGGAATCTAAAAAAAAAAAAAGAAAATATGGTTCTGAAGAACCTAAGGGCAGGACAGGAATAAAGACGCAGACGTAGAGAATGGACTCGAGGACACAGGGAGGGGGAAGGGTAAGCTGGGAGAAAGTGAGAAAGTGGCACGGATATATATACACTACCAAATGTAAAATAGATAGCTAGTGGGAAGCAGGCGCGTAACACAGGGAGATCAGCTCGGTGCTTTGTGACCACCTAGAGGGGTGGGATAGGGAGGGTGGGAGGGAGACGCAAGAGGGAGGAGATATGGGGATATGTGTATATGTATAGCTGATACACTTTGTTATACAGCAGAAACTAACACACAATTATAAAGCAATTATACTCCAATAAAGATGTTAAAAATAAATAAAGTTTAGCTGCCAAGTAAAAGCAAAATAATCCCCCACACCCAAAAAAGCATTTTACATAAAATATGAATGTTTAAGAAAATGAAAAATAGCTCACAGAACAACATGTTTAGTTTTAGCTCAGAGAAACTCACCACCACTTCTTAAACATGTATCTTAGGAAGGACACACCATAAGACAGTGGATAGTACGAAAATTCATCCAAGGATATGTAAGTTCTTTATTTAAATGCAAGTCAGAAAGAGAAAACAAATATCGTATATTAACACATACATGTGGAATCTAGAAAAATAGTACCAATGAACCTATTTCCAGGGCAGGAATGTAGAGAATGGCTGTGTGGACACAGTGGGGGAAGCGGAGGGTGGATGAACTGGGAGATTAGGTTTGACATAAATACACTACCATGTGTAAAAAAGAGAGTTAGTGGGAACCTGCTGTATAGCTCAGGGAACTCAGCTTGGTGCTCTGTGCTAATCTAGATGGGTGGGATGGGGGGTGGGAGGGAGGTCCAAGAGGAAGGGGATATATGTATATATATAGCTGATTCAATTCATTGTACAGTAGAAACTAACACAGCATTGTAAATCAATTATAATCTGATTTAAAAAATGTAATTGGTTAATTTCCTAGGCCAAATGTTTATGAGTTATGTCCTTCACACTGACCCCTAATCTTACAATATATTTAATTTAGTACTCCACTGAATAAATTTGTATAAGCTGGCACACAAATGTAAACTGTAACTAACATAAAGATACAATTTTACTAAATTACCTCCTCTTTTTTGTTTTCAAGATTACACTTAAGCTCAAGAATTTCATTTCCTTTATCTCTTCCGAGAGCCAGAAGTTCATCAGTTTTGGTCTTCAACTCTGTATTCAGCCAAGTATTCTGATTATGTAACAACTCCTTTTCTTGCTCCAAGCGTTTTTCTCGATACTAAGGAAATCCAAGAAAAAAAGGTTTACAGTTAAATATAATATATGGTTATTCAAAAGATTTTGTGTGTAGCTAAGGTACACAAGCAGAACTTTTACAACAAAAGTTAGTATTTGCGTGGACTCTTAACAGAAAAGAGAATCAGGTAAGAACAATATGAAACAAACATCATATAAGCAAAACAGTTCAATTAAAATTGTCTTAAAACTTAATTCCCTGATATTAAAAAAATGTAGCTCTTAATTCATTTATAGATAACTTGCTTATATTTAAAATTTAATTTAGGTGAGTTCTAATCAAAAGTTGTATTCTGTGCATTAGAAATTGTTTGTTTCTCACCTTAACAGAAACATCAGAAGCTTGAAGTTCATCCAATTTTAACTGAAGCTCACCCTTTGTTGCATTGCTTTCTTTAAGTTTTTCACTTAGACGTTTAACATCCTCTAGAAAGGTCAGAAGAGAATGTGAAAATGACTAATGAATGGTCAGAGGAACCAAACATCAAAAATGCATCTCTAGGAATACAAACATTTATATAAGTAGTTCTCAACTCTTCTATTTTAACTTGTTTCTGCCATACTTAATCACAAATTTAATTTTAACAAATAGATGATGAAGCCAAATTCATGCATCCAACCAAACATGTAAATTGTACTGGTTATCTTACTTTAAAGGCAGTATCTAAAGCTAAATATACAACATTAATTCCATCATATTAACCAAAAGTCTATTAAAATTTCACAAATTAGCCATTTCTTAAGTTTAAAAGCAATGATACATATTAAAACCTTACACTCAAAACAGCAGGA
>NW_006777506.1:1774593-1780529 GCF_000442215.2 Lipotes vexillifer
GCAGGAATATACATACTTAATTATTTTTGTATTCCTTACATGAAGGTTTTTATGAAAAAATTTAATTTTACTTACCCATTAGCTGATCAAAATCATCAACAATACTTCAAATTAATTTTTCTGAGCATAGTTACTAATTGACTATTATTGTACGGTAACATATAAGTATTTGAAAATTCTTCCTTCAGTAGAAATAAAAATTCTGAAAAATCTTATAAAAAGGAACCAAAGGGAACTGGATACCATTAAACTGCTTAAGAGTCACATTCACTTGAATACATCAACTGTATTACATATTATATTCTATGCCTAAATATGCTTCCTAATTCTTTCAGCCTGTGCTTTTAAATATGGGCTCTCCTTTTAGGTTCTTATATTGAATGCTTGTGGACAGCTTATACCAGCAAGGGTGTCTGTATCAAAAGAAGTTCAGCCTCTACAACTGAACATCTGAACAGTTTCCAATTTGATACTATAAATAATACTGTAGTATATAAACCTTGGTCCAAATTCTTTCAGATGTTTTTCATTTGTGTACTTGTCTATAGACACCTCATTAAGGGCTCAGAATGATCTAGAGATAAATGAGTAGGAGAAACAACAGGATATTACTCTGAACTCTATTCTGAGCTATGACAAACACCAGCTAATAGAAATGGACTGGGGATTAAATCTTAGCACTGCTGGAAGAGAAAGGAAAGAGTGAAGTTAGAGACTAAGGCATACCTGTTAAATATTCAAGTTCTTGAGATAGTCTCTCATTGGTTCTAATTAAGTCTCTTTTCTCAGCTTCTAATTCTTCCTTTGTCCTTGTAAACTGGCTCTGTCATATAAAGGAGCAAGCATAAAACATTTAAATAAGAAAATCAAGTTGATCAAATATAAAGAAATGAACATGGAATTGGCACCTTAGTTAACATTAGCAGTGGTTTAAAAATGGTTGGTTTTCTTACTTATGGCTTATACATCAAAATGTTTAAAAACTACCCATAATCTCAACACTTTTGTTCATATTTTGGGTTTTTAAAAATTATTCTTCCTAGACTTACAAAAAAATTTCCCATGTCACTTTTTAATCACTTGAAAGTGTCATATAATTATATAATTACTTCAACAAGCCTTTATAAGAAACTTAATTTACTTCTAATTTTTGCTGTTATAAAATAAAACTTTAAAGAATATCACTGCACCTTGGCTCAAATTATTTCTCAAGAAAGATCCCCAGAAACAGAATTATTTAAAACTCTTAATATATTTTGTCAAATTGCTTTGCAGCAAGACAACAGCAATTTATAGGCTTTTCTTTAAGTCATAATTGCCAATCTGAAGCCACTTATGCCAGAAGTGAAGATTATGCTTAAAATAAAAAAAAAAAAAAAAAAAAAGGAGAAACAAAAAAATCAGTGTTAACATGGGGAGGTGAAAAATAATTACATTGTTGCATTATCTGCATTTTTCTGATTACAAGTGAAGTAGAATAATATTTCATATTGCTATTAGCTATTTGTACAGCTTCCTGTCTGGTTTTAAAAACCTTTGCCCATTTCCCTCTTTGAATAATTTTTCTTATAATTTGAAAGTAGTCATGTATTAAGGATATATATAGTCATATTTTTATTGAGAAAATACTTTCTATGATTTATTTGCTTTTTAATTCTTTTTATGTAGAAAATTTTAAATTTCTATTGGACCAAGTCTATCGCTCTTTCCCACTATAAGTGTCTTCCATATATCAAATATCTTTTAACCTCAAATCAAACGCAAATATTTAAAAAGCAATGGCAAGAGTCTAAAGGTCTATCTGATCAAAGAATCACTGGGTATGACCACTTTATTAAACAAACTGGCCCGCAATCCTTGTAATCATATTCAATCTGTTATTCTTAATCACTACTCTAAGGAAATGATTACCAATGTGGATTCACACATATCCCCAACTGTATCACAATACTTGAAATAATGCCTAGGCAATAGTAAGCATTAAATAGATAATTTCTAAAAGAATAGAAGGAAGATAGGTAGGTAAGTGGGTGGATAGACAGCCAGATGGATCTATGAATATCTACCCTACTTACAGATTTATGGCACTTATAATGCAAAAAAATTTTTTTAAATCATGACTTAACAGCTACACAGCTAAAAGCAAGTGTTTTTTTATATCAAGAACTTAGATATTCTAATAAGTAAAAGGAATATCCAATCAATCATTAAAACATAAAATCCTATTAAGGAATTTATATATATACATTTTTGTTAGTAGCTTCTCCTAACTGAACATATTTCATCTTCCCACTGACTAAATAACCAATAAGCACAATCAGAATAGAAAACTTCCTCAAGTATCAGGTTTACAATTAGCTTTATTCACAGGAATAACTTTTACCTGAATGGCAATATTGCGATCCTGAGCCACTTCAAGTTCTTTGTTTTTCTCCGTTAGCACCTTCAGTTGACTGTCTGGATAAAAGGAATTTTATGAACACACGTACATAAGCTTAAAATTTGCGAGGACAGTTTGTATTCAATGGCCACCCATACACGTTTTGAAATTAAGAAACTGAGTTTCAGAAAGGTAGAGCTGCACAACACTGCATTCCAAATTCATGAGTACAACCCAAATTTACTGTATTTCTAGTACAAAGTTTTAAATATGCTATCCTGTCTTCAAAATCATATTTGTGATCATTTTAGCCAACATTTTTAGGAAAAAGTATTTGCAATTACCAATTTCCTTATTTTTCAATGACATCTTCTAAGTCAATCATAAAAAAGTGAATTAATTGTATTTGCAAATTCAAAAATTAAGTGAAAAAAGACAAAATCAAGAGAATAAATAATAACATTTAAACTACATGAAATGTATACAGAGTAAATCACAATAATGGATAACTAATTCAGCTGGTTTACCACGCTAAAAAGAGCTATGCTTGATACTGAATTTTCAGTCCCACAATCTCCACTCATAATGGGCTATCTCCCCTAAAGTTTCTCTTCTAAACATATTCCAATAATTAGGAAGAGTATACTTTCTGAAACCTTCTTCCACTGAAACACGTCTATGTTATGTGCTGGTAATTTAATGAACAAATACATTATTATTACTTCCAAGTTAAACAATTCGTTTATTAAAAGAAAAACAAAAAACCTGCTAAATTTGTCCAAATTTTCTATGTCATTTTAATGTTATTTATTGCTTCCAAACTAAAAAAATATATAAAAATATAAACTGTACACCCCAGGAAGGCAAGTCTATCTAGGTTTATCCCCATCTTCTCCTCCCTCTCCCTTTTCCAGATCTCATAAAAGAAGCTGGGATCACAGTCATTTTCTTGAAATTTTTTAG
The DNA here is from genome assembly GCF_000442215.2 of Lipotes vexillifer. NCBI lineage: Eukaryota > Metazoa > Chordata > Mammalia > Artiodactyla > Lipotidae > Lipotes > Lipotes vexillifer. Next base: position 1,777,937 of record NW_006777506.1, read on the forward strand.
CACTACTGCTCTACAAACCTGTTTTTTTATGCCAAAACAAAACTGTGTACAGGTGATAAATCAGATGTAGCTACTCAAGTATTCATACCCTCATTACACATGTATACACATATGTATACGTCACATGTTTTAAAAATGAAATGTGCCAAAATTAGTTGAAAAGGGTTTCGACTCAAACATACAGCCGATGGGCATGGACTTGGTTAAGAAAGAAGACTAATGTTTCAGCCATTCTCTTAATTATTAGCTTCTTGCATTCCCAATGAAATTAAAATCCAGCTATACCTAATAACAAATATTATGCCCCTACTCTATAAAGATCTTCCTGACATTCGCTTTTTTCTCTGTAAACAAGGCACAAAAAACACATCATCCTCCCAAGAAATGTCAGGACCTTTAAGATCTTGTGTACTTTCTAGGACTTAATGATGTAATAAAATTAATTAAGAAGAAAAATAGCTGTTCATCTTTCAATGGAATTAGACCTTAAAGAGGAAATTACAACCTGAGGCTCATAAATAGTTATAAATATCATAACAAGAGTTAAAACATGAATATAATAATGGAACTAATAGGCTTTAATTTTTTAACAACATAAAAATAATTAAGTCACTCTCTTTACTTTTTCAGTTGGATAATGCTTTAGCTTTTTCAAAATGCTTTCATATATACCTCATTTGACCTGTACAGCTGTTTAAGTAGACAGACAAGTGGCTCTAGCCATTTTATAAACAATAATCAAACACTGTTATGATTTACATATGACATGAGTTTTTAATAGCAGTCAGAATTAGAACCCATGCCTCCTGACCATTAAGCCCTGGACTCTTTCAAAGTCTTTACCACTGAATGAAAAAAAATCACACTGAAAGAAAAAAACATAATATTACCAGAAATGAAAACAAGGACAATCAGTATTTTCATATACAGTAAATAAATGTTTCCAAAGCATACAAAGGAGTATCTGAAGACCTCAATACTCTAATGTTAGAAAGATATAATTAAATACTTACTGAGCTTCTCCAGCTCAAGCCGCAAGCTTTGGCACTCTCGGGTTTCATTCACAAGTCTCTCCTGACTGTGGGACAGCCTCTTCTCTATCTCAAAGTACTGTTGTTCTACAGATGATCAGAAAAAAAAAAAAAAAAAAAAAAAAAAAAAAAAGACTGTCGACACTGCTACTTATTTTTGATAACCTTGATTTTAAAATTTAAGACAGAGTATTGGAACCCACACTCCAAATAAGAGAGAATTTGAGTAAAGATAAATAGATCGAGTACAGAAAAGGACTTTAATCCAACATTTCCAACTGACATATGTAAAATGACAAAAGAAAATAAGGCCTGAGAGGGCTTTAACAAATTATTTTTCTGCCTTTTCCACAAGATTATGAAATTCTTCAAGACAGGCAACATGTCTCATTTATCATAGTATTTTCCCCACGCATCACCAGACTTCTTAGCATAAAGCAGACCAAAAGAATATATTTATTAAATGGAGAAAAAATTATTTAGGTTAAAAACTGCTTTGCTTTAAAAAGGTTTGTCTTAAAATAGCCAAAATAATGCCTGAACATATAAAATTACTAAATTTATGTAAAAATAAACGTTAACTTTCCAAGGGAAGCGACTGAGAGTGTACTGTTCAGCACATCAGAAGCACATAGAAGACGCTCAATATTTATTGTGTAAATTAACACATAGACTGCAGTGCACTATATTCAGTGTTGGGATTCAGAGAATTAATTTTCAGCATCAATTCTGCTTGGTAATTTTATTTATTCTTTTAAAATGAAACATTCTTCAGAATTTTCAATCCACTTAGCAAAAACCAGTTACCAATCCCGCACCGCGCCCCCCCCCCCAAAACCTGGTAAACCAGGACACACAACAGATGGTTTGTATTTTACTAATGGTAATTACTATGCTCTTAATATTTCTTCAATGATATTCAAGTCACCATTGTGAGGAACTTTCTTATTTGAGGCTCTACTACAGGTATTTATAAGGTCTTAATATATTTTCTATCAAAGTCCAACTTTAAGAAAGAAGTCGTGTATATTAAACATTTACTGCACGTGCACTGTGTCTCCAGCGCTGTCTTACGCATCTACTCGTTTTTGTGAACACAAAACGGACCAGAGGAAGACAGACTCAGAACAAGCGCAGAAAGTTATCATTAAAGACATAGGCCTTTTAAAGCAGATGACTAGAAAACAGAGCAGAAATTACTATCATTTAACGTGCAACATACAGACAGGGTACTCTAGGCTTAGAAGAGTTAGGAGTCGCAGACCCGTAGTCCGGTGTAAACAGACCCAAATCTTCACAATTTCTCTTTGCCAGACAACGTTAGGCGTCCCTAAATGAGACCACCCTAATTACAAAGAAAACAGGAACTCAATGTGGATTCACATTTTAAAAACAAACAGGCTCCTTCGTATCAAACTGTGAGGGAAGCAGTTACGAGAAGGCCTATGGTGCCCACGGAGCCGGAGAAGCGATGCTATAGCACTGAAGCCGTGGATGGTGCGAGCTTGCAAGGGGAGGAGACCAGCCATCGCTGGGGTCGCGCCCAGAAACAAAGGCGCGAA
>NW_006777506.1:1780574-1826986 GCF_000442215.2 Lipotes vexillifer
GCCCCTTGAGGCCATCGATCTCGGACTGCTGGTCAGCAAGGAACTTCTCAAGTTTGTTCTGGACCGACTTGGGCAGCTTGTTCAGTTCCGTGCGCTCCAGGACTTGCTGCAATACCGCCGCCATGTCGATCGGGCCGGGGACCGTGGCGGCAGCGGCCGACGGAGCAGAAACGGAGAAGAAAGGCGAAGACGAAGAGGACCCAGAAGCCTGGGCTGCCGCCTCCGCCACCTCGCTCGGCGTCTCGCGCGCGCCCGCCCGACGGAGACTCACGCGGCGGGACCCTGGGAAATCGAGTCCTGCGTTAACTGCTGCACCAGACGCGCCGCAACGCCCGTGTCCGCAGTGCGCGCGCAATCACCGGAAGCTGTGCACCCTGGGAATCCGAGTTCAGAGGCAGTCTCTGACCCCTGTCGTGCACTCCGCTTTCCAGCCCCCTTTTCAACCCGCTTCTAGCCGCGTAGGCTTCAGGGAAACGTAGTTTTCCCCAAACCCTTCCGTGAGCCCAATTCTGCACCACCAAGTCCGCTTTCTCCTTTCTCCCCGCCCCCCGGCTCTCCTTGCCTGCCGCGCGACCACTTATCCGCGAGGTGGCGCCACATAGTACCCGTTAACCTACGTTCCTCCCTGAAGAGGAGGGCGACCTTACTGTCATAGCTCCGGGATGCCATGGGTCGTCCTCTTTGGCGGCTTTTAGACACTGGGCCGCTAGAGGGCATCGGTCCCGGCAGGGCCGGACGGCAGACGCCAGGCTACCGCCACGCTCTTAATGGCGCCCGGAAGGGGGCGGGGTGGCGACCGCAGTCGCTTTGGCTGAGGCGCTGCGGTGAAAGGAGGGGGCCAGCGTGCGTCATCAATCTGAGCCACCTGACTCCAGAGACCCCGGGTGTGGAGTAGGAAGTGAGGTGCGGGAAGTTCGTCGCTTTCTGATGAATTCATTGACTGTGGAATTGGGACCGGAGTGGAATCTGGTCACTGGAGGCTGGTACTTGCACTCTAAACACCTTTCTCAGGTGGTCTGACAGTTCGACAGATTTGTCTGCCACGCGTGCACAGTCTGAGTACAGGTGAGTCAGCCTGAGGGTGGAATCCGCGTGTGTGTGTGTGTGTGTGTGTGTGTGTGTGATGTGTGTGCACTCGGGCACAGAGAACTGCCTTTTCAAGGAGGACAGAAAGGGATAGAGTATAGGAAATATATGGACGGTCACTCCTGTGCGACACACTCAAGTCCAGTTGTGAGACTTATCTTACTTAGATTTTTTGGTTTTTTGGTGGCGGAGTTGGTAACGGTGATTTAATAGGAATTTAAGGAGCTCGGTTTATTTTCCAGGAAGAGGATTTTAAAAAGCCAAGAGGAGTTTGAGTGTAGCTTTTATTTGTATGTTTTAAGGTAACGTTACAGAAAATGTTGCCTTGTGTTTATATTGTTAAAATTGAAAAACTTTTGGAACAGAAGTTGAACACGTTCGTTCTTAAAAACCACTTCTCACCCTGCCACCGTAACAGAACTACTTGTTTCCAAATTGTAGTTCTGTGACTTCTAAGAAGAATCCGTAGATTATTTCATGTTTGATTACTCTTCTACAAGAATTTGTTAAATTCTTTATTGAAAATAAAGCATTCCTAATGTCATCCTCCCTACAATTCCCACAGTAGCAAACCTTTGAGAATAGCAGTAAGGAGCTTAAGCTTGTTTCTTTCCTCCAAAATATTTTATATAAGTACTTTAATTAAGGTTGCTGGTATGTGCAGTACTGTATTATGTCCTAGGCCCACAATATTATCATTATTGATCTACTCTTTGGAAAATGCAGATGTTCTGTACTTGGACTTAGAGAATCCTAAAATTAGGTTTTCCGACCTGCTATGATCCAAATTCTTTATTTTGTAGACTAGGAAAACAGAGTCCAGGGAAGTTGCGTGGTCTCAAGTCAGCGTTTGGACAACTTGCAAAGCTTCTGCTGATACACAGCATTTCAGGAAAAATTGAACTGTATAAGAGAAGATCTACATTTTTATTAGCGTCCTTTATAAAGTATGGTTAGCTACATTTCCAAGTTTTGAAGGAGCACTAAAGAAAAAAAATATCCGACAGTCAACCAGATTTCATAACCCAAAGATTTTCATCTTTCTGTTGCATTCAGTTTCTTACACATTAACGTGACTAGTAGATGACACCTTGGAAAAAGTAAGATTAGAAAGTTACATATCATAACCTTGGAGTCACTGTTAACTGCTATTTCTTGTAAGAATTAAGAATTATTTAGGGCAGAAGGAAAAAGAGTAGAATAGCATGATGAAGTAAAAGAAAGTTTAATACACAGAAATGCATACCGTAAGGTGGTAAAAGTGGAAAGCCCTTAACTTTATAGAGGCATTAATGATTTAGACAGGCAGTCCTAGACTTCACCAAAAAAAAAAAAGTGCAAACCTGAGAGCTAAGAAGACATTTAATGCATTTTGAGACAAAATCAAACAGGAACTTTGAAAAGACCATCTAATAGGCCATTTCAAACTGGAAGCGATTCTCTGGGCTTTAGTTTTAGAGTAATGCAAGTCATTGTGACTGACAGTTTATTTTACTGATGTCAGATAAGCCACCCCAACACATCTAGAGTTGCCTGGATTTTGTTGTCCTGAATAAGATTGGGATTTTTTGCAGGACCTAAGTGACTATTACCGCTATTCAGAATGCTGCAACTGTGTTTCTTCAGTCTCTCTGTGGCTATTTTATAGCTTTTTGTTTCTCCCACACTGAATGTGAACTCCTTGAGATCATCATTTATTATTTCCTACCTCTTTTATTCAGCATCTTTGATTTTAAGCTACAGAAACTCAAATCAAAGGAGCATGAGCCAGTCAGAGGAATATGCTGATTTTCATCCCTAAACTGGCGAGAGGGTAGAACAGGAGTCCCCCTTAGTGAAAGTTTAATTGAGAGACTGGGTATGACTCCTTAGTATGAGCACAGTATTTAAGAATACTATTTAAGAAATGGATTTTAGAGCCAGACTGCCTGAAGTGAAATCCTACCTTTGCCACTTACCAGCTTTATTGCTTGGGCAAGTTATGTTACCTTTTTTCGTTTCAGTTCCTAAATCTATAAAACAAGAGTGTATATATGTCCCCTGCCTCATGGGGGTTTTTCTGAATATTAAATGTCACCATATGTTAAGTACTTAGAACAATGCCTTACACAAAATGGAAGCTCTACAAATATTTGTTATTATTGTATTGCTGTTTGTCTACTTCCATCATTCCAGTTGTACTCTGAGTTACTCAAGGGCAGAGGCCAAGTAGTATTCATCTTCGTGCCATCCCACTTGGCACAATTTCTTGCACATAGTAGTTCTTTATAGTGTGCTTACTGAATACATGAATTTGATTCCCTTTACCTCCCATTGAGCAACTCAGAAATTATCATCTTTTCTGTTTTAGAAATGAACACAGTGAGGCTCAGCAATAAATTACCAAGGATGATACAACTAAGGAGTAATAGATCTAAATAAGAAATCAGGTGTGTTGGCTACTAGTAGTTTAGTGTCCTCTTCATTATCTGAGGTATGGGAGTAGGTTTTATCGCTCATGTCAACTCTGGTTGATTGGTAGTCATTTCCTGCAACACTCTGTTGAGAATGCTGAAGCTACATTCAAACTTTGCAAGAAAGAATACCCTGTTGAATAAGCAATCACTGTAAGGTATGGGGTAGTATCAGGGTAGTACAACTTCTGTCTTTATACTACCCCAACGAGGAGAACATTGCAAATTATATTTTTTGCCTAAAAATGCTCTATATTTTTTCTTATAATTTAGGAGGTTGAATTAGTTCTTAATAATGGGAAGAACCTACATTGTAGAAGAGACTGTTGGCCAGTATCTTTCAAACATCAGTCTCCAAGGAAAAGGTTTTGTCTCTGGTCTTTTAATAGGACAGGTATGTATCTTTTCCTATGTATTTACTGAGAAAGCAAATTTGTTTATTTAAAGTTAAAATATGCTATTTAACAATAAATTCAAGTTAGGGGATGGAGGGATGGAATTAAGAAGAATAATGTAGCCCAGGTTTGCCCAAGTCAGAACACATTCCCTTTTGACAATGTAAAAGTAACTTATAAGGTAGACACTGCAAAATTAGAATTTTACTGACTAGATTATTCATGTTTTATTGTCTTTCCAAAGGGATTTTTGTGCCCCTTTAATCTTTAATTCCTGGTTGTCCCATTTTTTACAAAGGTAGCTTTTTATAATTTTATTTCTAGTTTGTCTTATTTCAGACTTGTAGCAAATATAGGTCGTATATTTTATTGTATATTATCGTACCCATTTATTGAATTTTTTTTTAATATTGATTCAGTGGAGATTGAGGGAAAGGGACTGAGAGAAATTTGGATGTTACACAAATTTTATTTCCCTCTTAGAGTTAAGGCTCAAAAATCAAACCAAAATGGAACAGATATTTGGGCAGTTACTTTACAAAGCATAAGCACCCACTGATATATTATAATTGAAGGAAGAATGCGTTAATCAGCAGGGAGGACTTGTCAGCAGTACACAGAAATGAAAAAAGGGGAGTCACACAAACAAACTGGCTACATACATCTAAACACTATTTAGGGGAGACTGTACTCTGGTCCAAAGATTAATTTTGAGGCCTAATAGCAAATAAAACCCTATTGGGGGCAGATTTCTTTCTGGATATTTTAACATGATGCCTTAGAACCTTCAAATTGGATAATTAACTTGTTCTGATTCTATCCACATTCCCAAGCTACTTTCTCTTACAATTTGATGCCCTATGTTGCCTACTTATAAAGAATGCACCATGCAGAGGACTTATACGTGTTCATGGTATTCTACTTTTAGCATCATTCTGAATGATCTTAGGTAATGTCAGTGTGGCCCTCAGAGACAGGTGCATTCTCAGAGTTTTCACGAATCCGATTTCTTAACTTGTAAGACAGAGGGCAGACCCTGCACTGTTCACCCAGGTAATACCACCCTCTTAGGCTTCTCATTAGACAGCCAGACAACCTCTCCTGGCAACAATCTGAACTTCTTTTAGATTCACGTTACTTAACATCTAGTATGGGGTTCTTTTTGCTAGGAACAGAACTGATCAGTAAAGGTGAAAGGTCAGGGAGAAATACCCTCTTCCAAACTTGCCTTACAGCACATAGGCTGTTTCTAGAGCTCAGCAAAACCACCATCTTACGTATAAGTCTCCCACAATTTAGGGAGAATTCCAATCTCTCTTCATGCTGCCTTTTCATTCCTTTCAGTATTCTACATGCTTCTTCTTTCTCTTTATTCCAGGATTCATCACTTTTCTTGCCTTCCCCTCAAGCTTTCAGGCTTGCCTGTCTCCTACTCCTAGGGTCAGTTTCTTTTTCTTTTCAAAATCATAGATTTTATGAAAAGAAAGAGCTTTCTTAATCAGCACCTACCTTTTCCTTTTGTGCACTTCAATGTAACTTTCTGGAAATAACTTTTATTGAAATAATTTCTCTTCCTTTATTTTCTGTTCCAGGATGACACTAGCGATTAGAATTTCAGGTCATGTGTGAGGATAACATCATGCTAACTTGTATTTTTACTCTTTCTTTATAGGAAATTTTCACTGTAATGAGACTGAGCTATTAAATTTTTCCTAAATTTATCTTTAGGTTTCCCACTTCTGGTTGGCATTTAATTGCTATTAAAACTGAGGAACATAAATCTAATATCACTTCACCTTTGTTTTTCTGTGGACACACATGAACAAGTTCCCCACTATCATTGTTTTTATGAAAGTAAGATGAACAAGGTCATTTGTTGCTTTATTTTATTGGGTTTTTATATTTGTTGAACTGTCTAATCTGTTCCAGTAAGCCATTTTTAAGGACCACTGCATGATTCACATTCAGGTTGCCCAAACAGATAAGGAGCTGGTATTAAATATATTAAAAGATAAATAACATGTGAGGAAAATGTTGTAAGGCTATCCATGAAAATCGTTTTCTCTGTAGATTCTGGTATAATACAGGTATTAACAATTTAAGCTGCTATAAATATTACTCAGTTTTTGCACGTCATAAGGGCTTTGCATTCCTCAGTCAGTTATCACCCTAATAAGCTTTTCTAATTTGTTTTTAAGTGTTCTTCACAAAAGGATTACGTGATTCTTGCCACTAGAACGCCACCCAAAGAGGAACAAGATGAGAGCTCCAAACATTCCAAAGCTAAGTTGGATAACTTGGATGAAGAATGGGCCACAGAACATGCCAACCAGGTCATCACGTTTGTTTCTTTATATAGTTGTTTGTGTTTATTGACTAACAAAATAAAAGTACCTTATCCTCAGGTTACTAGACTAGGATTTCAGAGTACTCATTCTTACGTTTTCAAAACTTGGGTAGTATGTCAAAAATAGAAGTATTTTCTGCTCTGTTTCCTCCATGATTATATTTTTTATTTATTGATTACTTGCATCTAGTTTTTAAAAAAGCATTTTCTTACTTGAAGTTGAGTAATCCACCCAAGATTCATGTAATAGGTAGTGAAACTGGGATTTGAACCCAGGTGGTGTGACTTGAAAGCCTTTGATCTTGTACACTATGCTTTTCCATTGTTAACTTTTATCTGTTGTGTTTTTTAACCTATATCCTGTTATTGGTCATTTACCTTATTTCCAATTTTTCCTTATTTTAAAATAATACTAGTTATTGGTAACATTGTTGCTGGTCAGATTGTTTTAAAGACTTAAACCAGGTACTGAGGAAATAAAATGATGGTTAAATTTTTCTTTAATGTCCTTAGAATTTATATTTTAAGCAAAGTGAAAGACATTATTACCAAAACAAATTGTAAGAGAAGTGAATAAAAATAGGATAGTACCATAGGAATATAGAGTGGGGAATGATTAAATATCTGTCAAAGGTTGGATTCAAACAGCTTCACACTTGAAAGATGAATAGGACTTTGCTAGTAGAAGTCAGGGAGCACATTGAATGCACAAAGGACAGTGGATAAATGACCCAATGGCATGAAATTTAAAGGTATGTTAGAATAGCACGCAATTGGGTGTAATTGAAGCATGGTGTATATAAAAGAATGCTTTTAGGCATAAGACTGTATGGGGCCAGTTTATGGATGGTTTTGAAGTGTCATTCTAGGAAGGAAGGAGTTCTTTTGGAGCTAGTAGCTCTATGGTAGACTTTCAGAGCTCCCTATTTTGAGAAGGATTGAGAAATAATCCTGCCAATAATTGAGAAAGTAATTGCAGTGCCCTGGTACAGTGTAAATGGAGAGTAGAGGGATTGGAGCGAGAGAGAGCAGAAAATATAGTTACAGTAATAGTTCAAAAAAAGGTGACATGAGCTAGTGACTAGACTCTAAGCTTCCTGAGGATGGGGTCACGTCGTTTTTGTTTATGGCCGTATCCTTAGTGCCAGGCATAGTGTTCCCATGGTTTATGATGAGAACTCCAAAATGTTGGATAAGTGAATGGATAAATAAGCAAACTAAAGCAGTGGGCTAAAGCTTCATTGCCAAAACATTTCAGAGAAAGAGCTAGTATTAAGATGATTCAGTGACCAAGTAGATTGGCAGTAAAAAGAGATTGTGAGAGAGTTGCTAAAGATTATTGAGATTTTTTTTTTTAGCCTGGGTCTAGGAAGATGGCGTTGCCATTACATGAAGAGGAAACAGGTTTGGGGTGAGTCAGAATGATGAGTAAATTCACTTAAAAGTAGTTATTGAATGGATTATATCATCCAATAAAGTATGTTAAAATAAGGTAAAAATAAAATTATTTCCTTCTCCAATTATCTTTAAATCTTCAAACACACACATGTTTATCTGCATTTGTGATGGGGGGTAGTATGTAGTTATATTTTTGAAAAATGCAATAAATATTTAATACCATCTTCTAATGAAATATTAAATATTTTAAACTTATATTTCCAATGGTTTGTAAATAACTTTCTACTCTAATTTTGCTTTTGGCCTTCTGTAAAATTACATACCTGTATCTATATCTATGTCTAGTCTATATACATCTATACACACAAACATAAAATTTATGTAGTAAAATAGATAATCTTTTTGCCTCTAGCAAGAAATGGTTAATTTTATTTGTTGATGATTTTTAAAAGATGTGCAAGTTCCCCATGCTAAGTATGAAAACTTTATTCCTTATTTATGTATGTCAAGCTTGTGTCACTGTAGTAAATAGAATTTATGAAATCAGAGGGAACCACCAGCAGACATAATGCAAATATATTAGGGGTTAGACTATGGTATCTAATTTTTTGAAGACTTAACTTTGTGATCAGTTTGCTCATACATTAAGTACATAAAAGGTAACCAGAGCACTATGAGTATAGATGGTAGAAAAGAATACATGTGGCACTAAGAACTAGCCACAATGATGTGGAAGGAAAATCACAGATATTATGCAGGACAAACTGGTAGGATGTGTCAAAATCCTTAAAAATATGTATGACCCTTTAACCTAGTTATCCACCTAGTTATCCACCTCAGGAGATTTATTATAAGCAAATAATCCTGTGAACACAGAAACTTGCTAGGATTTTTAACCAATATTATTTTAAGGTACAGAAAAATTGGAAATAATATAAATGCCCAATATCAATAAGAAGGTTTTAAAAATTGAGGTAAAGCTAAACAACAGGAAACAATGGAGTTTCAAGCTGAACCCCCTCTGCTCAAATCCCAGACTCTGCTGAATATTATAGGGATACAAAGGTAGTTGAGAATTAACTTCTTCCATTAAGGAGCTCCCAGATCAACTAGTAAGGTTCAGACATAACCATAGTACAGGTTCATGTGATAAGCTCCATGGGAAAACTACACTGAGGTCCTGCAGGAGTTTGGAGATCAAAGGATCAGGGAAGGCAGCTTCCTCAAGCTGACTTCGAGGTATTCAGTAGAGTTCAGGCATGTAGACGTGTAAGAGAAAGTCTTTTCAAGGCTGAGTGAGCAGCCTGAGTAAAGGTATAGAGTCAGAAAGCCTAACCATATATGTGGAGAACAGTGAGAAGTTTGTGATTGATGCTTGAATATTTCATGGGAAGTAGTATCAAATGAGGCTCTGAATATCAGATCAGCCAGATTTTAGAGAGTCTGCAATACCAGTCTAAGATAAAAATTTGTATTTTATTTAGCTGATAGTGGAAGCCCTTGAAAAATTTTGGAGATATTTTAGTTTTCGATCTTTGGAGAAAGTAGTTTATTTATTGATGTAGCTAAAGAGTGTCATTATTAAATGGTTTTATTTACAAAGTAGTTTTAAGGTAAAAAGTTAAGGACAGTCTAGGACGATTGTGTGCATAATAACACCCCATTCATCTTGGTTTTCATCCATTTTGGCTGCATTGGGTCTTTGTTGCTGCGCGCGGGCTTTCTCTAGTTGCGGTGAGCGGGGGCTACACTTCGTTGTGGTGCGCAGACTTCTCATTGCGGTGGCTTCTCTTGTTGTGGAGCACAGGCTCTAGGTGCGTGGGCTTCAGTAGCTGTGGCACATGGGCTCAGTAGTTGTGGCTTGTAGGCTCTAGAGCGCAGGCTCAGTAGTAGTGGTGCACAGGCTTAGTAGCCCCATGGCATGTGGGATCTTCCCAGACCAGGGCTCGAGCCCATGTCCCCTGAATTGGCAGGCAGATTCTTAACCACTGTGCCACCAGGGAAGTTCCCATTTCTCAATATTTTAACCTTTTTTTTCAAAGCCCCTACCTCAATGCTTTGCATATAGTTGGTACTAGGTAGGCATTTGCTGATTTAATATTTAGCTTCTCAAACACAAAAGATTGCATATAATGTCAAATGCTTTTGTTAGCTAATACTATATTTCTGTTTACAGGTATCCAGAATGCTACCAGGGGGACTTTTAGTTCTTGGAGTATTTATTATTACAACCTTAGAAATGGGAAATGAATTTCAAAATACCCTACATAGAGTAAGTCTGAAATATCAAAAATTCTTAAAGTTATATCTTAATTGATTATACTTGTACACAGTGATCCTAGGCATATTTAGATTAATTCTCTATGCTGGGATTATGTTGAAACAGCTTTTTCCACCCAATTGGTTGGTATCTTGAGTGTAATACATGTCAGTATTTATATTTTCAACCAATGCTACATATTTTTAAAATAGTCGTTATTTTAAAGATAACATTTTACTATTGTGAAACAAGTTATAATGGTTTAACAATTTTTCTTGTGCCATAGCAGTATTCTGCTAGACCTTCCATTTAGTTCCAAGTGATTGCTGTAATGTGAAATTAATAGGTTTTGCAATTCTTCACCTCTTCAATTCTCTCAGGATCCTGAGAGTAAGACATAAAATAACAAGTCAGATACTTATTCTTTATTTCTGGACCGAGTATCTATTATGAATCCCCTGCTTTTTGTTTAATTCCTATGTCAGTCATTTGGGTAACATGGTTTACAAGTAAATATGAGGGTCCACAAGCTGTTTCCCCTTAAGCCCAGACCTAAAGCAAACTCTGTGCAGCCAGTTTTCATCTCTTTTAGTACTCAAGATCCAAATAAGCCTTCAAAAGTTATTTTCCACCCCAAGAGAGAAGACCTCATTATCTTGAGAAGTGAAAAACCCCACAGAATCCCCCTAAACCTTTTTCTAGTAAAAAGTGTGCAGCTAAAAATCCAGGTGCTACAGATTCTTCCAGTTTTGTAACATTCTCTCCCATCAAATATCCCACCTTCAAACCTTTGATATTTGTACTTATGGGGTTAAAGGAAGAAAATGGTGATAATCCCTCCCCTGGCAAGTTATTCAACCTTCTGCCTTTTTTACTGTTTTAAATAAATGTACCTCTTTCACAATCATTCATCCTATTTGGCATTTTGAAATGTAATCTATATCCATGTGTATTTAATAGCATTGGCTGTGCATCCTCTTGTGGTTGGGTTGAATGTGGGCTCAGTGCTAGACAGATACAGTAGATCCTCCTTCCTCTTGCTTTTTCTATCTCTTTTGTTTCTAAGAAGCATGTAAGATTTTAGAAATGCCCTATTTCAGAAATTTTAGCATTTTTTTTTTTTTTTTTCCTTGCGTTATGCGGGCCTCTCACTGTTGTGGCCTCTCCCATTTGCGGAGCACAGGCTCCGGACGCGCAGGCTCAGTGGCCATGGCTCACGGGCCCAGCCGCTCCGCGGCATGTGGGATCTTCCCGAAACGGGGCACGAACCCGCGTCTCCTGCATTGGCAGGCGGACTCTCAAGCACTGCGCCACCAGGGAAGCCCAATTTTAGCATTTTAATTATCAATTTAATTAATTTAACAATTTAATTAATTGTTTCCATTGACCTGCATTGAGGGACAATATATGAAGTAACCTTATAAAACTTGTCACTGTCTCCCATAAGGTCATTGCTAAGAACTTTGTTTGTTATATTACATAATATTGTCTTTGAAGAAATTTATTTTGATATCATTATTAAGAAAGTTATGCCTCCATCTCTGGGCTATTGTAAATAGAGCTGCAATGAACATTTTGGTACATGACTCTTTTTGAATTATGGTTTTCTCAGGGTATATGCCCAGTAGTGGGATTGCTGGGTCTAAGTGTCCATCGTCGGATGAATGGATAAAGAAGATGTGGCACATATATACAATGGAATATTACTCAGCCATAAAAAGAAACAAAATTGAGCTATTTGTAATGAGGTGGATGGACCTAAAGTCTGTTATTCAGAGTGAAGTTAGTCAGAAGGAGAAAGACAAATACCATATGCTAACACATATATACATAATTTAAGTAAAAAAAATGTCATGAAGAACCTAGGGGTAAGACAGGAATAAAGACACAGACCTACTAGAGAATGCACTTGAGGATATGGGGTGGGGGAAGGGTAAGCTGGGACAAAGTGAGAGAGTGGCAAGGACATATATACACTACCAAACGTAAAATAGATAGCTAGTGGGAAGCAGCCGCATAGCACAGGGAGATCAGCTCAGTGCTTTGTGACTGCTTAGAGGGGTGGGATAGGGAGGGTGGGAGGGAGGGAAACGCAAGAGGGAAGAGATATGGGGATATATGTATATGTATAACTGATTCATTCTGTTATAAAGCAGAAACTAACACACCATTGTAAAGCAATTATACTCCAATAAAGATGTAAAAAAAAAAAAGTTATGCCTCTTCTGATCAATTGTTTAGCTTATGGACTGTGTGAATTAGGGAACTGATTGGGTTTCTCTGTGCACATTATTTTTAGAAAGCTTAGAGCCAAATTTATGAACCCTCTCCCTATATAAGGTATGCATTTTTATAATTCTTACATGTGGCATAGATTTTTGTCACTATTTCTGATTTTTTTCACTTAGAATTTATGTTATTACTATATTTTATGTGCCCTTATGTATTATTACCTTACATCTTTTGAGACATTTAAATAAGAAATGCCAAATAGGTGACACGCTCCATTTTTATAGGTTAAAAATCACTTGTCACTTCTCATTCTAATTAAAGTCTTTATTCTGTACTTCACTTAAATGTTAGTTGCCCAAAATCATGTTCAGTTGATCATTAATGGCAGTGAATTATACTTTTTTAATACCTAATTTTTATATATCCCTAAAAATGGAATCTAAATGGTTAATAATCAGTTTCACTCTTTCTTTTGAGAAAAAGGAAATTTAATGATAGCATCATGGAATTTTAAAGCTAGATGAGTGCTTAAGGATATTATAATTGTCTTTTTCTGCACTCTCTTATTTTATTTTGTATTCAGTTGATGTGTTTTCCTCTCTTTCAGCTAGTATTTGCTGTGGAAAAATCTATGAATAAAAAGAGACTGTGGAATTTCACAGACGAGGAGGTCTCAGAACGAGTGACACTTCACTTTTGTTCTTCTACAAAAAAGTATCTTTTATTTAGGTGTTTATGTTCTAAAGTATATGATACCAAAATAATGTTCCTGCAGGTTTTTTCCCCAAACATTTATTTAAGTCATCATTTAAAAAATAGGCTTAGTTTGTACGTTTTTCTGTAAATAACACATAATTCGGACTGCCAATAATAATGGTAATAATGGTTGTTAATCATGTATCAGGGTTGTAAAGAGTTTGAGAGAGGTGGCAAGGACTGGGCATTCTGAACTCTTTACCAGCTCTCCACCCCTGTACATTGAAATACACTAGGGCCCCTACAGAAAGGTACAGCTTAGGCAAAGTAATGCTTTTATTTTGTTTACCTCCAGTTCCTATAGATAAAATGTTCAATGCAAAGCACAGCTGCACTGAGCTGGCAATTTTTATATCTTTGGCCAAGATCAAGTGACACTAAAAGCCAATTATAGGGCCTTCTTAGCTTCTTTCCTCTACATATTACCAGGGCAAGTACGTCCCAAGCATGAGGCAGCCTCACCAAGGGAGTGAAGCATTGCAAGGGCCCAATAAATTAGGACCTGCAAAAAGACAATATTCAAAAAGTGATCATTCCTGTAGAAGGCGGGCTGTTAACTCCTTTGGTATTTAACTAGAAAGTTTCATGTACAGACCCTTTGACCCAGTAAACATTCCCAGACTTGACTTCATTCAGAACAGCACTCCTATTTGTTAAAAAGGGTCTGTATTTGAGGACAGTTTTGTAAGAGCTATCATTCTATTCATTGTGATTAGCAGGATTTATAAGCAGTAGGAAATAGTTTACAATACCACAAGTATTATAGTCAGAGGAATTTGTATATATGTATGTATATGTATTTACACAAACATATACATACATATATATGTGTATACATATCTTTAAGTGTCATGCCATGAAGTGGTATGATTTTGTAAAAACTCTTGGATGCATATACTTTATTTTTTGATGGTTTATTTTCTTTTGGTTATCAAGAATTGCTTTCTTATTTTTTTGGTTATTTCTATCCTTAATTAATAAAGAATATTTTGTCGAACTTACGATATCCATAATCCAAAGGTAAGAAAAACTGCTCTTTAAAGATTTTTCTGTGTTGCAAACTATTTTTAAATAAAATTCAATTTTTAGTTTTAATAATTTTCAGTGCTATCTCTTCCTGTTAATGTCCACGACCACCTGTAGTTTTTTATTTTGAAATATGATTAATTTCACTACAGACAAGGACAATTTGTGTTTTTTTTTATTGTTAAAATATTTTTGTTAAGCTCTCCCTACCTTGTTTATGTGTCTGGTATTATATTTGAGAGGCTAGCAGTAAAAGTGTCTAGGCTTGTGGGAGCCACAGTCCCCAGTAAACAAGCTGTCTGTACTCAGCAGGATCCAAACTAACATTTTGCCAAGGTGTCTAAAAAGCAATGTGAGGGACTTCCCTGGTGGTCCAGTGGTTAAGACTATGCTTCTACTGCAGGGGGGCACAGGTTCGATCCCTGGTCAGGGAACTAAGATCCCACAGGCCATGCAGTGTGGCCAAAAAAAAAAGAGAAGCAGTGTGAAAAAGTAATGCAGTATTCTGTTAGCAAGGATAGGACAGAAAGGAAAATGTCTGGCACCTAGTATTTGCTCAGTGATTATTTACTCTCCATCAGAAGCTTCAGAATTGATACTGTTGAAGCTACATGTGGGACCTACAGGACCAGAGGACTTGTCAGGATTTTAAGCAAGCCTTTTGCTGGGCGAGGGAGTTGCCAAGATTGCCTGGGATGTGCTGAAGAATACTGAACTTTTAATGCATGCTTTATTTTTATTTAGTTCTAACCTATTACCCTTTCATGAAGGAATTTGGCCAAATATATTAGATAACAGCTTGTATAAGTTACTGGGTTGTACATTTTATGATGTTTTATTGCTCCGTGTGTTTTACGTAAATCACATATTTTATGTTTTTCCCCCTTTGCTAAAGAGTTCTGCAAAACCAGCAGATTGGAAGTATCAAAATGGACTATCAGCTTCATGGCTTTCTTTAGAGTGTACAGTATATATTAATATTCATGTCCCACTGTCTACTACTTCTGTCAGCTATACTCTGGAGAAAAATACAAAGGTATCAGGGTAAAATGAATTTTCTTTAGTGATTGCTGAATAGATGATCTGCCTTTATTCTGGTTGTCTATGCCATTCATTTTATAATCCTCAGAAACTGCATTCTAATTATAATAATATTGTTATGGGTAACTAATTTGTTACTCTACCCAGATTAAAAAATTAGAGGTGGGACATTGTTATCATACTAATGTATTTAGCATAATAAGTGCTCCATAAATATTTGTTAATTAACATGTAATTATGTACATTGTAAAATATAATTATGTAGGAAGATGTACTGTTTGGTCTTTTTGCTTTCTCTTCAACTTTAGTTTTTTTTTAAATTTATTTCATTGAAATATAGTTGATTTACAATGTTGTGTTAATTTCTGCTGTACAGCAAAGTGATTCATATATTCTTTTTCATATTCTTTTTGATTATGGGTTATCATAGGGTATTGAATATAGATTGAGAGTTTGGGATTAGCAGATGCATACTGTTATATGTAGAATGGATAAACAACAAGGTCCTACTGTATAGCACAGGGAACTATCTTCATCTTTACTTTTGTTTTTCATCTTCCAGTTCTTTTTTGTATTTCTGTACCATTCTTTTGTTCATAACTTATTTCTCTTATTTTTTTCCTATTGAAAGAGGTAAATGGAACTTGCTTATTTTTTCCTCTTTAATACTGCTTTATATATTTGTTTGAGGCTCTTTCTCTTTTCTCACTTTTTTTAAGATAACAGGAATTATTGAATTTTATTTGACTGTGGTTATTAAGTCTCCTAGGTCTGTGACATAAATGTTAGTTTGGGAAGAAGATTAGAAAAACTATTATTAAATATGGGTGAAGTGCCAAAAATTGGGGATATACTTTTTTGTTGTTTATGATAATTGAATTTAAATGCCATATTGCTGATACTTAGGGATTTTTAATATTTCAGTATACTAGGTAGAAAAAAGTTGACTCGAGGGAGTTTGAGATGGCATTATATTTGAATGATATCCATGTTGTGTTTCTTTTAAGAATGGACTTATACACTGGGCCAAGCAAATAGAAAATAATATTTATTTGATAAATGGACAAGTTAAAGATGAAGATTGTGACCTATTAGAAGGACAGGTGAGTTCAGAGAAAATCATCTTACTTATGAAATTATTTGTGCTTAAGGAAAAGTAAAAGATGACTTATCTTTAGTTCTTTAGGCCTTGCCTTCATGAAAACAATTCATCTACTTTTTATTTCTAAGGTCTTTTAAAACTAAAATGCAAATGTTTTTCTCAGAAAATGATAGGAGATTATTTCTGAAATCATAGGAATTTTGAAACCTAAAGGAGAGAGTGTCATCTAAATAACATCTAATTTCTACAATGTAAACTGCTTGCTTAAAACTAAAGTCATGTTCTGCCCTGATAACAGTTTAAAAACTAAGTTTGGCCATTTTATAGGAGGGTTCTATATGGGCTTCTAAAATATCTTTGATTTGAAGAGGAACTTTGGTGATCTCTCCCTTTAGAGCAGGGATCAGTGAACTTAATATAAAAAACCAAATAGTAAATATAGGCTTTGCAGGCCATGTGTTCTCTCTTACAACTGGCCAGCTCTGCTGTTGTAGCATGAAAGCAGCCATAGACAATATGTAAATGACTGATCCTGGTTGTGTTCCAGTAGAACCGTATTTACGAAGACTGGTGGCAGTCTGGATTTGACCCATAGGCCATAGTTTGCCAGTCCTTGCTTTAGAGGAATAAAAGTAGGAGATTAATGGTTTTTAAGAGTGCACGTTGATTGATGTAGATGACACAAAGTTACACATCTATAGAAAAAGCTAAAATAAAATAATAAGACCTTTTTTCCCTCTGGGTTACTTAGTGTATGTTGGATAGTCCCTAAATTGTCTTTTATGTTCCACTCCAACCTCAACAATCTAATTTTTTAAATTTTTGTGTTATTTCAGAAAAAATCTTCTAGAGGAAATACTCAAGCAACTAATCATTATTTTGATGTCAGAGTGCTAACACAGTTGGTAAATATTTTAACATACTCCTTATCTAAAATTAAAATACAGTATTTCTTAGAATAAGCTTAATGAAATTGTTTCTGTTTTTATGGTGATTGTTAGAGAGTCAAAGAATTTTAGAGACGTAAAGGACTATAAAAAATGTTCAGTTCTAAGAAAGTTATTCCCAAGAAACATTTTAATAAAATCTATTTGGGTCTATTGCCTCAATCCTATTAAAATTTTAACATCAAGTAGATAGCAATTAGGAAAAAATGTATATATGTATACATACACATATATATGTACACACATATACATATATGCATGTGTATGATATTTGGTGTTGTAAGTTTTATGAGCAAAGTTGCAATTCTTAACTTAAAAATAAGACGTGTGCACAGATGTGCCAAGAGTTGTTATATACCTAATTTGAAGCGTATTTATACCTCTGATTTGACAGAACCCACACAGTATTAGCAAGGTTTATGTTTTTATATGGTTGTTTTAAATTACACATCTCTTTTCTGGGATTTAAAGTTACATAATTATTCCTAAAAGTATGCATACTTTTGATTTTAATCCTGCTGGAAATTATCCTAGAGGCCAGATAGAGTATAAAGTACATCCATGTTTTTAGAAAACTTTTCATTTCAATATTATACTGAAGGGACTTCCCTGGTGGCGCAGTGGTTGAGAGTCCGCCTGCCGATGCAGGGGACACGGGTTCGTGCCCTGGTCCGGGAAGATCCCACATGCCGCGGAGCTGCTGGGCCCGTGAGCCATGGCCGCTGAGCCTGCGCGTCCGGAGCCTGTGCTCCGCAACGGGAGAGGCCACAACAGTGAGAGGCCTGCGTACCAAAAAAAAAGAAAAAAAAAAAATTACACTGAAAATGTTGAAACAGGGAAATACTACCAGGACTTATATATTTTTTTAACTGAATAAAATAGACTCAAAAGCAGTTTGTCATATGAGGATGCTTTAATTTCTTCTTTTCCTTTTCTGTGTTTAGCAATAGAACATTACTAAATTGTTGTTGGACTTATGCCACTAAACATTTCTCAATTTCTCTTCTCAGTGTCTTAAAGGTACTTGTAGTCTTCAGTTTTCTTCCTCCTTTTTGATTTTAGAAGTGTTCTTTATTTTAAGGCTATTCCTCTACCTATATGCTTTTTACTAGTTATGCTTATGTGACCTCTTGGTTTATTAAACAATTCAGTTAAAATTATTTTAGTTATAAAATTGCAGTTAGAAGATGTGTAGAGGGTGGGAATATAGAGAGAAGAGTAGAAGATAATATCATGAGATAATTTATTATAATTAATAGTATATGGTATCATATAATTTTGTCAATAATTCCACCGGTCAGCCAGCTGGAAACTTTAAAATGGCCAATATATAATAAGTAGTCAATAAGTATTTGATACCACTTTCCTCCCAGTCACCCTTCATCAAGTCTTGTTGATTTTTTCTTTGCAGCATAACACCTCTTTTATTTTCCTTATAGTCCCAGTGCCATTAGCCTTACAACATAATTATTTTACCTAGTTTATCACAAGTAACTCTTAACTAGTCTCTCTCCATCTATTCATTCTTGTCCAAAGTGATTCCTTCTCCGAAATCCTGATACCTTTGTTTGTATATCTCTTGGAATACCTTCCATATTTCTGATCTATCCTGCATATTACCTCAGATTATCCTTTCTGAATCACAGTTTGCATTCATTCACTGTTCATTTACTTATTAGTTTTTTTATTCAGTTAGTATTTATTGTATATAAGGGTTAGATACCAGTTGTGTTACTTTGCTTGCTTAAAATTCCTTAATTGCTCTATATTGACTAGTTAGAAAAGTCTAATTCAAGGCTTTTCATGGCTTCAACATGCCTTTCCGTTATTTTCTAACTTACTATTCTAGAGGTATGCTTTCTATGCCTTCAAGGTTCTGTGTGTTTCCCAAGCCGTCTGTCTTAACTGCCATTTTTTCCCCTTATCATCCAGACTGTCAAACTCCTATTCTGTACATGAAGATCTAGCCCAAATGTTACCATTTTGGTAAGGTTTCATTTGGTCTCCATAACCAGAGGGATCTTTCCTTTTCCAAAATATCATGTCAGCATCACAGAAGTTCCTCCACTTATGAATAGGTTAGATTCCCAAAGTAGCTAGTTTGTTCCTAAGTCCAAAGAAACCAAGGCGAGTTGACCTGTATAGAGCCCAGATACCTTTCCGCCGAAAAGGAGTGAAGCAGTCCTTTTATTCTTTAAAAAGTCTTCTCCTTGGTGTGTGTGTGTGTGTGTGTGTAGTCTTTTATATATATAGTCTAGTCCATTTGGAAAATAATGTTCTAATTTATGCTTATATAATATATATGCTATAAATGTGTTATATAATATGTATTGTAAGTTAGATATTAAGTATGTGAAATAGAGCATTATTTTTCTATAGTAAAGTTCTGTTTAGTGGATGAGGGAAGCCCATTACTCCTCCTCCACTCCACTTATTGATATATCAGTGATCTCTACAAGTATCATAAGAGGCTTATTCCAAATAGAGTATCAGCATCATCACCCTTTTGCTTGGTTTGATGATTGACATTTTTGCATGGACCTGGAATCTTCTGGACTGTTTATTTGGTCTGTGACAAATTTTTTTACTAAGACCTTGACTGTGTTTAAGTTTAAATTCTTAAAGAAAATTTAGCTTTTGCCTGAATTACATTAGATGTTGACTATTCAAGCTCTTTCAGTGGCTGCATATTCAAGTCTTTTGATTCACCATTTGTCCTCATCACTTCCTGACTGTTTCTTACTGCCTAGGCACATGGTTAGTTAGCACTGGTCACAAGTTGTATGATTTGTTTCTGTTCTTCAGAATTGACCCTATTGTTGAATATTTATTTCAGGTACACTTAGAACATATATTTTTACCATGTCCGTTTTTTTTTAGTCATAATTTTCTGTTCCAGTGCGATTTTATGGGCCTCTAGTAGTACTTTCAAATTTCGATCCTCTCCTTGTTTTGGCACTTACTGAAATGATAAGGTTAAAAATGTCTGTGAAAAAGCTCAAAACCAAGCATAAACTAACCCTACTTTGATTAAATAAGAGTGGGTCTGTGAGGTGAAAATGACAATCACTGGTATCATTTTCTGGTGACGGGCATAGTTGACTTGCTTTTTTTTTGCTGTGAAGCCTATAGCATTACTTTCAGTCTATAAAAGTTATGAGTTAAAAATATATAAATAAATGAGTGTCTATATGTTGCTTGTAATTTTATCATATTTATCACATCCTGCTTTGTATTCCAGTTATTTTTGTGCAAATCTTGCATAGTGTACCTTCTCTTACTACATCATATCTTCTTTTTACATCTTTTCATCTTAATAGTACTTATCTGAGTAATCTGCAAATAATGTATGTTTAATGAATATTGGTACTTTAGATGGTTATATTAGTAAGAAAAAAATTAAATGTAGTGTATTTAATTTCAGAGTATGTTCAAAATACTTAGAAAATAACATGTAACTTATAAGGAGAAATATGAAGGCCTTTTAAAAATTTATGGGGAATATTTTCAAACACCTGGTTCAGTTAAAAATTCCTTCTTCATGAAATGACTCACATATATAATGTTTAAATGTTTCACATAATTAATAGTCATTGGCTATTAGAATCTAAACAGATTTTGTCTTTCAGCTTTTGAATTCAGACCACAGATCCACAGCCACAGTCCAGATCTGCAGTGGCTCTGTAAACCTTAAGGGTGCTGTGAAATGCAGAGCTTATATTCATAGCAATAAACCCAAGGTTAAAGATGCTGTACAGGTAAAAAAAAAAAAAAAAAAAAGGAATAACTGGTATATGAAAAACAGAAGCATGTTAACATAATTACTCAAAAATCTTAAAATTTTACCTTTTTTCAATCTCAAATTTCATAATTATTCATTTGATTTTAACTGATAAAAGTCCAGTCTGTTGGGCAGTCCAAATGTACCAGGTAATTGGTCCCAAGATTTTCATGTAGAATGTCTATTTTTATACCTTTTTGAAGTGATGATTATACAAGTGTATTAAGTGTTCCACAGTTGTAACATATTAGTATATTTGAAATCATTTCTTCTGAAGGAAATTGAACTTTTTAAATAACAGGAAAAGTACACCTACAAAGAATTATTAGGTATTGTTCTATAATCAATATAATTTAGAAATTTAAAAAATGATGACTGGCACTTTTGTCATAGTTATGCATTTTCTAATTTGGACCACTAGCATTATTTGTTCAGATGCAAAATTTTGTTCATTTATTTGGTTTAAACTTACTGTTTAGATGAAGTCTGGGTAAATTTGCTGTTAAACTATTAATGTATAGATAAGCCTGTTACATAAATGGACAAATGGAATGACGTACTAGTTATTTTAGTGGACATGATTATACAGGGAAGTAATTTATGTGGCGGGTTTTGGTAATAAAATAATGCAAATTTAAAGAAATGGATTTTATTTCTTATTGTGGTTTGTTTTGGTTTTCCATAGGCCATGAAAAGAGATATATTGAATACAGTTGCTGATCGTTGTGAAATACTATTTGAGGATCTGCTTTTGAATGAAATTCCAGAAAAAAAAGTTATGAGTATAATATTAAGTACTTTTTTTGCATGTGTTCAATTGATATATTAAGATGTCAAGATATAATAGATAATATTATCTTTTTAACTGCATATATCTTTTTTAAAACAATATGTAATAATTTACTTTTCTTATTGAATGAAAATTTTCAGTTGCCACCTAAAAAAAAGTTTTTGAACACCGTGTAATAGTAAATCTGTCAACATTTAATAATTTCAGGGAGGATTTAAAAAGAAAAATTCTGTGTGAATTTTTGCCAGAATAGATAAACTGTGTTACCATTTTTTTTTTAGTTATTTCTAAGATAAGCATTTTAAAGAAATAACTAGAATTATGACTTATAACATTATACCAGAACATATAAGATTTTTAGAAATTGCATGTAATGTCTGATACATTTATATTAACATATTTCCATACAAATAACCCAAAGAAAGTTTAGTAGTAGTTGTTTTTTTTGTTTGTTTGTTTTTTTATACTGCAGGTTCTTATAAGTCATCAATTTTATACACATCACTGTATACATGTCAATCCCAATCACCCAATTCAGCACACCACCATCCCCACCCGCACTGCATTTTTCCCCCCTTGGTGTCCATATGTTTGTTCTCTATGTCTGTGTCTCAACTTCTGCCCTGCAAACCGGTTCATCTCTACCATTTTTCTAGGTTCCACATACATGCGTTAATATACGATATTTGTTTTTCTCTTTCTGACTTACTTCACTCTGTATGACAGTCTCTAGATCCATCCACGTCTCAACAAATGACTCAATTTCGTTCCTTTTTATGGCTGAGTAATATTCCATTGTATATATGTGCCACATGTTCTTTATCCATTCATCTGTTGATGGGCATTTAGGTTGCTTCCATGACCTGGCTATTGTAAATAGTGCTGCAGTGAACATTGGGGTGCATGTGTCTTTTTGAATTATGGTTTTCTCTGGGTATATGCCCAGTGGTAGGATTGCTGGGGCATATGATAATTCTATTTTTAGGTTTTTAAGTAACCTCCATACTATTCTCCATAGTGGCTGTATCAATTTACATTCCCACCAACAGTGCAAGAGGGTTCCCTGTTCTCCACACCCTCTCCAGCATTTGTTGTTTGTAGATTTTCTGATGAAGCCCATTCTGAGCGGTGTGAGGTGATACCTCATTGTAGTTTTGATTTGCATTTCTCTAATAATGAGTGATGTTGAGCAGCTTTTCATGTGCTTCTTGGACATCTGTATATCTTCTTTGGAGAAATGTCTATTTAGGTCTTCTGCCCATTTTTGGATTAGGTTGTTTGTTTCTTTAATATTGAGCTGCATGAGCTGTTTATATATTTTGGAGATTAATCCTTTGTCCGTTGATTCATTTGTGAATATTTTATCCCATTCTGAGAGTTGTCTTTTCGTCTTGTTTATTGGTTTCCTTTGCTGTGCAAACGCTTTGAAGTTTCATTAGGTCCCATTTGTTTATTTTTGTTTTTATTTCCATTGCTCTAGGAGGTGGGTCAAAAAAGATCTTGCTGTGATTTATGTCAAAGAGTGTTCTTCCTATGTTTTCCTCTAAGAGTTTTATAGTGTCCAGTCTTACATTTAGGTATTGAATCCATTTTGAGTTTATTTTTGTGTGTGGTGTTAGGGAGTGTTCTAATTTCATTCTTTTACATGTAGCTGTCCAGTTTTCCCACCACCACTGATGGAAGAGACTGTCTGTGTTACCATTTTAATGCCATTAATTTATTAGTGTTGACCATTATACATAATAGAGTCTTTAATAGGTGTATAGGCAATTGATCTTTCTTTTTCTTTCCAATTTTTTTTTGTGTGTGTGTGTACTAGTTTATATACGTCTCATCTATTCTCTAACAGACTTTACTAGATTTTAAAAAGGCTGGGTCATGGTGTCTTAACCTTTTATAACTATTCCATCTTTTGAGAAACATGAACAATTTATACCTTTTCAGTAATTTGTATTAGAAAAATATTGTTTTACTCAAAAAGAAAATATAATATTGAGTATGCTTTTTGAAGCTACACATTTATCTGCCTTTCTACTATTCAGGTGGATTTGCAATTCACGGTTGAATATGTACATAATTGAAACATACGTTATTAGCTTGTTAAGGGAATATGTTTATTTTTATAGGAGAAAAGCATAGCTCCTGTGTATAACTAACTTCTTTTAGTTGTAATAGCCCGTATATCAGGTTTGGTGGACTGATTATAATCTTTTTTCTATTCCTGGTATGATAGATACCTGGAATTTCCAGATTTAACATCTGTCCTTCATGTTCTTCACAAATAACCCTGAAGTTATTATTAGTGGAATAACCCATCCACTAATAATGTATAGTTTTGCTGAGACATGAATTTGAAATTTACGTGCAGCAATTGGATTGAGAGTTTGTTTTGTGAAGTATGTAAAACCTGGTCACTTAGCCACCCAGTTAGTCTAGCAGTGTCATCTGTGTGGCTTTGTTTTTGCTGCTTGACTTTGTGTGTGATAACTCTCATGGTATTAAACACTACTTCACTTTCTGAGTAACAGTATGTGTTACAACTGAACTGTGAATTTTAGGATTTTCTGGGACATGGGGATATATCCACCAATAATGCCAAAGGTCTACCTTATCACACACATTAGTTAAATATTCCTTTCCGTTACAAATGCTTCATAAAAAGGTTATCAAATGACTGCTCTAGTATTCTATTTAGTGAATTGGTATTTTGAAATTTTTGCTGACGTCCAATCAGTAAAATTAATTACTTCTAATAACAGTGTTTATAGCTTAAATTTGATATATAGAAGTTAATGTTACCATCTAATCTTACAGTTTTACAAAATGAAAGAATATTTTCACTGATAATTGAGTGGCCTGTGAGCTTGTGGGAAGAGAGAATAGGCAGTGTAGTGTGGTGGAAAGAGCAAAGACTGAAGTTCTTGGGTTCTGTGTCTACTCTAACACTACTGGAGTGACTTCAGGTGAATAATTTAGCCTGTCTAAGCATCCACTGTCTTATGTGAAAAACAGGGATTATAGTAGCTATTTTTCGAGCCTGTGAGATGAAAGAAGATGATGTTTTTAAAGTCCCTAATACTAGTTACTATTAAGTTGAAGGTACTGAAGGAAGAGAATTACTTAACAATGGTTGTATTTAAACTTTCTTGACTTTAAGTTTTGTGGAATGTAGCCTTATGTTTCAAAAATGGACCAAGTGTAAGTATACATTTTTTGAACTGTAGTAAGAGAATAATTATTCCAGCAACATGTTAGTAGATCTTAAGATATCAAGATTAAAAAATATATTGCAGGTATAATAATATGAACATGTAAATTTTGAAGTTGAATATATATACACCCAATTGTTAGATCTTAAATTTAGTCCTCATTTTACTTAGCTTTCTTTTTTTTTAAAGGAAGAAATGACTGTCTTTATTCTCAGGTGACATGATTGTGTACCCACAAAATCCAAAAGAATCTTTAAAAATAAAACTACTAAAACTAATAAGTGAATTTACCAAGGTCCCAGAATACAAGGTCAATATACATAACTCAATTATATTTCTCTATAGTAAGAAGAAACTGGAAATTTTAAAACAATTATATACCATTTATAATAGCATTCAAATAACCATAAAATACTTAGAGATAAATCTAACAAAATATATATAAGATCTATGTACTGAAAACTACAAAACACTGCCAAGACAAATTAGAAAAGACCTAATAATTGGAGAAAGATGCCATGCTCATGGATTGGAAGACTCAATGTTATTAAGATGTCAACTTTTTCCAAATTGATCTATAGATTCAACATAATGCAGGTTAAAATCCCAGCAGGACATTTTTTTTTTTATTCCCTGTTCATCATTTTATTGGAAGTCCTGGGTAGTGCAATAAGGAAACAAAATATATACAGATAGGGAAGGAAAAAGTAAAACTTTTCAGATAATATGATTGTCTATCTAGAAAAGTCACAAAAAATATACAAAAAACTCTTTAATAAGTGTCCTAGCAAGATCACAGCGTACAAGGTAATATACAAGTCAGTGTTTTCCTATATATGTAAATGAACAATTGGAATTTGCAATGAAAAAATAACATATACAATACAATAGGACCCCGAAAATGAAACTTATGTATAAATATAATAAATATACATAGAAACTGTGTATGGAAAACTATAAAACTCTGATGTAAGAAATCAAAGATCTAAATGAATGGATAGATATTTCTTGTTCATGGATTGAAAGACCCAATATAGTTAAGATGTCAGTTCTTTCCTACTTGATCTATAGATTCAATGAAATTCCTGTTGAAATCTCAGCAAGTTATTTTATGGATATCAACTGATTCTAAAGTTTGTATGAAGGGGCACAAGACCTAGAATAGCTAACACAATATTATTTTTTTTGAATTTTATTTTATTTATTTTTTTATACAACAGGTTCTTATTAGTTATCTATTTTGTACATATTAATGTGTATATGTCAATCCCAATCTCCCAATTCATGCCACCACCACCACCCCTCCCCCACCACTTTCCCCCCTTGGTGTCCATATGTTTGTTCTCTACATCTGTGTCTCAATTTCTGCCCTGGAAACCGATTCATCTGTACCATTTTTCTAGGTTCCACATGTATGTGTTAATACACAATATTTGTTTTGCTTATGCTTCTTATATACTGGTAAAATCTTGTAGGTTTGTAATATGGTAAAATCTAGAATGCATGCCATGAAATTAACCTGAACTAGAATATTTTTTGCATGCATAAGGAAGTCTGCAAAGGGCATATTAACATTACATTCTTAATCTTTAAAGTAAACAGTTTTTTAATTCTGGCTATCCAGATGAAAGAACTTAATACTTCAGGTGACAGTAAAAAAATAATAATAATAAATAAAATATGAACTCCAGTCAGTCCTTTTACTTATTCTGGTCTTCCCCTTTTCTTTCCCTTAAGAAGTATTCCAGACTTTCTTCATTATTCTCTATCAGCCTGCATTCAGTCCTGCCCAACTTACTCTCAGTAGATGACATACTTATCGTGAAAACTGAGGTCATCAACTATGAAATCTCTTACCTTCTTCCATCCCTACATCCACATCCATCCATACTGCCTGTCCTCTCAGAACATTTATATTTCTCTTTGCCTGTAGTCATGGTTCCACTCTCTGGATCGCGCTTCTCATCCCTTCATGCAAATGTCTGTTTATCTTTTAAGAGTCAGCTCAGATATTGCCTATTCTACAAAATTTTCTGTAATATTCCAGTATGAGTTAGGATTCTATACTTAACCAGCAAAATCTCAATTCTTATCATATTGGCTTAACTTTAAATTTTTTTCTCTGTTTTGAACTTATTTAAATAATTTTGAACAAAATACTCTGCTATGGGAATACGCCTAAAGGATTCTTTTTTTGAGTACTTTTTAAGATGTATGTTTTTTTTTAAAGCTTTCCTCTCCCATTTTAAACCTCAGACCAGCTAGAAAACTTGGTCTTATTTAGATAATAAATGTTTAATTTAACTTTAACTTGAAAATTGTAAGCGCTTTTTTTTTAATGAGCAATACAAGTTCATTGCAACCAATTCTTTAACATTTGATTTTATAAGCAAGCATATTTGTCTCTTTTTCAGGCAAACCTAGAATTAATGCAGTTTGAAATTGTTTTAAAATTTTGCATGCCAATTACACTTAGGCCACCTTTGAAAGTTTTGAACTTAACCTGTTTTAAGAAACTATGGCCGAAAATAAAATACTATATTCCTAATATCAATGTGTGGACAGTTTACATGCTATAAGACAAATTGCAGTAATATAATTTTACAGCTAGGAGGCAGTCTGGTCAAAGAGTAAAATTCTCCCAGTTCTCATTTGAAAACAATGTATTAAGCAGAATCTGGCAGGAACACATATTTAAGTCATGGCATTTCCTATGACACTTAAGGCATTCTTCATTGTCATCTGTTTGCAGTCATATAAAGCTACCACTTGCTTCTTGACAAGGAAAGGTAGGTTACTGTTAAAGTGAGCCCTGGTTTTCTACTTGGTATGTACATTGGTAGCTTTTTAAATCATATCCAGTGCTGAAAAAAGTCATTCTTTACACAAAATGTCTATCTTTGTTGATACTTCATCAGAGTCATGGTTTTGAGCCAAACAATAATTATGTGTTTATGTTAGAAATTGAGCGAAATGTGTGTGTTGAAAGAAGAATGAAATATTCATTATTTACTTAGGTCCAGATTATTTTTTCTAAAAATGATTTAAGGCTATTTACAAAAAGGCATTACAAGTTAAGAAGGTAAAGTAGGTATTAATAATGAGGACGAGGCAAAGGGAAAATGAAAAAGAAAGCAAGATGGAGTTGGTGGTGAGATTAGTACAGAAAATGTGTATCTTAATGTCCTACACATGCTTGATTAGGGTGCTACATCATGTAAGATGAAGTCAGTGGTGAGAGTACAGAAATGAATGCTATCATGACCTATACACTTGATGTAGGTGAGCCACTAATTTGGCTCTATGAGCTTGCATGAAAAAGGGAAAAATTGTTTAGAAAATTCAGTACTTGTAAGGTTAAAACAAAGAAAAACAACTTCTGAGACAAAATTATCTCCTAGGTATTCCTTCATAGGACAGTGGATAATATAAGAATGTATAATCAACAATGTCTTCACACTGAAGGCAGTGGTGAGTTTATATTTCATGGGAGTATCATTTATGTCCCTTGCAGAGGCCTTAGGTATTGAGTTAAAGAATTCAGTAAGCAATTTTGTGCGAGATCAATTAGAAAATGAAAAGACCTTTTAAGGTTTTATTTCTTTTGGCATATGCTTTCATGTACTTACACAATATTTATCACTGATACCAGTGACAGACCCTTCTAAATACTGATATTGTTTCTTCTCCTTTTAGATTCTGAAAAAGAGTTCCACATCCTCCCTCACCGAGTTTTTGTCCCCATTCCGGGATCCACTGTAATGTTATGTGATTATAAATTTGGTGATGAGTCAGCTGAAGAAATTAGAGACCATTTTATAGAGATGTTAGATCATATGATTCAAATAGAAGATTTGGAAATTGCAGAGGAAATAAACACAGGTAATTATATGAGGTTATTTAAGAACCATATTAGACTATAGCTGAGGTTACCTATGGGACATCTAGTTTAAGTATCATGTCTTTAGATTTCCTTAAAGCTAGTTCTCTTTGATACTTTTGAGGCATTTAAAAATGTGTCTGTTTTTCTACACAGTATATAAACATGCAGTGTTTCCTGGAAAATTGTACCAAAATTTAAGATACTTTAGATTTTTCCAAGCCTAGCAAGTAGATCTTCATAAAACAAGTTCAGTCTTAAACAGGTAGAAATATATAGCTTTAAGGGATTTCTTTTATTATAAGAGAAGTTTTCTCAAAATCTGTTATTTTAATTATTTGGTTAAGCATCAGGTTACAGAAGTTTTTTAAACTCTTTATTAAACATCTTCAGGGCTTCCCTGGTGGCGCAGTGGTTGAGAGTCCGCCTGCCGATGCAGGGGACACGGGTTCGTGCCCCGGTCCGGGAAGATCCCACATGCCGCGGAGCGGCTGGGCCCACGGGCCATGGCCGCTGAGCCTGCGCGTCCGGAGCCTGTGCTCCGCAACGGGAGAGGCCACAACAGTGAGAGGCCCGCGTACTGCAAAAACAAAAACAAAAACAAAACAAACAAAAAAATCTTCATACTATTTGCTGTTATTTTCCTATCCCCTTCATATAATTGGGAAACTAAGCTAAAATGGGCAGTTCCAAAAATTAGATCAAGATTATTTTTACAGAGCATAGATTTGCCATACTATGTAATTGTGTACACATATTCTTCCCCTAACCATTACTTTCATATTTCATCTTACATTTTAAAAGGTTTTTTTTTTGTTTTGCTTTGCTTTGCTTTGTTTTTGTTTCTAGTGAGAGTAGGATATGAAAACGTGTCTATAAATAAATGTGTTTGACAGTCTTCCTGAAACATTTTAAAAATATGTGGTAAAAGTAGTTATTTGCAAGTATCCATAAATATTGAGTATCTAGACATTTATCAGTCTTGAAATTTCTGATATCATAGAAAGTCTTTAGGTTACTTCTGAATATAAATGTTTATGAAATTTGAATATAACCATTTTTAAGTCCTTTTTCTAATTCTAATTTCTTAGTTATTCTTCTATTGCTTAACTAATTCCCATTCCCCACAAGAGTAGAGTGATTGAGTCCTGTTGTTTCTATGGTGAATCAAGTAAGTATTTGGTTGGTGAATTTCAAATCTGTCAGTAAAGCCTCAGGTTAGTTGGGGATCACCAGGCTTGTTTTTTCAACAGCTCCAAGTTTATATTAATCATGTGGAATAGTAAGTTTGTTTTAAAGGAAAAAAAAAAAAACCTCTAAATTGCTCAAGCTGCAGCTATGTTTCAGTCCCCTGAAAACTAATATTTTTAAAGGTATAGCTATAGAATATTCTCTAAGTGATAGATTTTGGAGTAGACTGGTAGAAATGTTTGCTACTTTGTGAAATATGTTTTTCCAGATTTATGACTATGCTGTTTCTTCCAACTAATCTTAGAGTCATGAGGGCAGAGATTTTTGTTTGCTTTTGTTTAATTCTGTCACTAGTGCCTAACAGTAGTTCTTGACCAACTCTATTGTTGATAACTTGAATTAGTTTTACGTGGGATCATTAGAGTTGACCTGGTTCATCCTCTTTCATATAATACTGAAATCTATGGGTATTTAGACTTTTTTCTTCCTTATTCTGAATTCCAGTCTGCCTTCCTGAAACCTCTACTTTTTCAGTAATCTGGAGCAATTAAACATGAGTACAGTTGACACTTGAACAGTACAGGAGCTAGGGGCACTGACTTCCATGTGGTCGAAAATTCATGTATAATTTTGCAGTTGGCCCTCCATATCTGCAGTTCTACATCCACAGATTCAGCCATCATGGATTGTGTAGTACTGTAGTATGTATTTATTGAAAAAAATCCAAGTGTAAGTAGACCTGTGCATTTCAAACCCATGTTGTTCAAGTGTCAACTGTACTGCTTCTTTATTGAGGCTTTGCTTTAAGTTTAAATTGAGGGCAGTTGTCATGTTCTAAATATTTCAAAGCCAAATACTCCCATATACCTTTAACTGTTCTCATTATTACAGTTTCTAGACCTCATTTTTCCTTACCACCTTATTTACCTTTCTTTAGATTAGACATTTTTAACCTGTGGTGTCCAAAATTTTGGGGTCATAGTTGGCTATCAGGAGATCCCTAAACCGCTTGAACATAATTGTATAATGTTTTTCTGGGGGGAAAGATCTATAGCTTTCAAAGGGTTGGTGACCTAAGAAGGATTAAAAACTGCTTTTTAAAATATCAGTGTAGTCTGGCTTGCCTTTCTTGAGATACGTTACCCTTAATTGAACCTAATACTCCAATAATATTAGCTATTGTTTTTATAGGACTGCTATGTGCCGGGCACCGTTTTAAGAGCCTTACAGATGCTAAATCATTTAGTCCTTATAAGAACCCTATAATGATTATTATACTATTGTTAGCTCAGTTTTCCCAATAAAAGAATTGAGGCTCAGAAAGGTCAAGTAATTTTTTCAGGGTTACATAGCTAATAAATGGTGGAGCTGGAATTTAAATGTAGGCAGTTTGGTTTTAGAGTCTGCTTTTTTTCCAACAGTTTTGTTTTACTGCCTTTCTGTGACACTTAACCAGGACAGACTATAGGGTTATTACTTTCCATGATCTAGGTACTTATTTTAGCCTAGCCCTCTTAATTCCATCATTTAAAACAATTGTTTTAACTTAAATAAATGATGTTACATCATCCTCATTTAATTTCATCTTATGTCAGTGTAATTTCTCACTTGTTGGGTAGAAGCTTGGATCTGTTATCATATGTAGTTTTCATATTCTTTTGAATTATTTGTCACACTTTTAATGCATATTACATTGCTAAATTAAGTATGACTGAGGGAAGCACTGTATGCAAAACTTGCCCCATTCACAACTTACTTTAAAAATCAGATATAAAAGAATAGGAAGAGAGAGATTTCATTTAGATTTTTTTAAGACTACCATCTGTCTGAAATATTTTTATCTTGTTTAATTTTGTGTCATATTTTAAATATAAGCATTTATAGACTAGTTTGTATTTTATTCAATACTTTATAAGTAATACTTTAAAACTAGTTACAGTTATTAATCTCAATTAATAACAGATTAATATCCATTGTTTAAATTGCTAAGACAGATTAAAATAAAAATCCAGGTAGCTTTCACCACTGTAATACATTCTTAAGGAGGCAACTATGGCAGCCTTGCTTGCCAGCCTCCCCCAAATAAAACTAAAACCTAATAAATTAAAACCCGTATGAAACAATTTTATATTGCATTTCAGCAAACATTTATTGATTTTTCCATAAGGTTCACAAGGAAAGGGACTTTTCCTTTCTTGCTCACTGCTGTCATTTCTAGCACTTTCCTAAGAACCTAGCCTTAACACATTGTAGGTACTCAGTAAATATTTGCTGACTGAACAGATTATTGATTTTGTCAGTCCTAGGGTTTGGGAACCAAAATTCAATAAGATACTGATTCTGTCTTCAAGGAGCTAAATAGAATTTTTTTTTGACCTGGGTAGATAATTTTATGTGCTCAGACTAGGTGAGTGCCTCCATTGAGTGTCTCCATTATACTTAATCATAGTGTTTTGCTGCTTTTTTGTATTAGTTTCCATTCTTGTAATTATTGAACTCATCAGTTGCATGTTTAATATTAATCTTTCATATTAGACTGCAAGTTTCTCGAGAGTATTTATTTCTCTATCTGAGTTCCATGCCTAAAACATGATAGGTATTCATAAATATTTGTTCCTAACTGACTGACATATACTGAATTGGTCATTTTTAGGAAACTATAGCACAGCTTTTTTTAATACTTATTTTATGCTTGAAAAATTGTAAGCTTATGCCTAGAGAGATATAAGGTTTTTAAGGTTTGTGTAGTGCACTACACTGAACATGATGAAGATTTTCAAAGGATATAATGGTCATTGCTCTTATGGCTCAATAGTTCAGAACGTTTTAAGGGATGTAGAACATTAAAAACATATGACAACGTGTAACACTAATTGTTGCCCCGTAAATATTAATTCTAGTTTATAGCATTTAGTATGTCTATTTGTTAGATGTTTATTAAGCATTTGCTCTGTTCAAGGTAGTGTTATAGATGACAAATCAATAGCCAGATTCCTTTCCTCAAGAAGCCTATAATCTGACTTGGAATATAGAATTGTATGCATTATTAATTATTGCAGGGCATGTAGTAAGGTCCAAAGAGTAACTAAGAACTCAAGAACATCAAGATTAATGATCATAATTTTAGGGTCTCTAGTGATTTGGCTAATAATTCATTCAGAAAAAATATTCTGATGGTAGGTTAGCAATAACCTGTAATCTATAGTAAGAAAGGTTTGACATTAGTATTTTCAAATTTTAGTAAATTCTTTCCATTTTTTCTTTCTTTATTATTACTATTATATTTCACTTTAACTAGAGGTTAGTTCAATAATACGGGAATGAACAGAGAATTATCAGAACATTTAGCACAGGCATTATCCCATAAGTGATTCAGAGAAAGCTTCTCAGAGCAGGTAACATTTGAGTTCATTTTCAAGGATGAATGCAGTAAAAGTAACTCTAAGCTGTTTAGGAATTGAACACTGGCATCAGATTTATTGTGGCCAAGAATAGGACTTGTCTAGAATTATATTATTTTTGCTTCATCAAGTATTTGTTGAATTAGAAGGAATGATATAGTTATTTAGTAGCAAAATAACACATTCCAAATTATGGGATAGGGTAAAAACATAAACATTTTAATAGAAAAATTAAGTGCTTTTACATATACATTCTGTTGGTTTAAAATTATGTTCACTTTTGCATTTATTCTTTCATTTATTAATTTATTCAAAAATATTAGATGCATAATTTTACCAAGATGTTTTAGCTGCGTCCAGGTCTTCCACTTACAGCTGTGTAACCTTGAACAAGTCCTCTCTGAACCCCAAATTCTTTTGGTGTTGGTACTAGAATTTAGTAAAAATGTTAGGGAAAATACTTTCTAAACAGAAAGAGATATATAAATGTAAGGTGATATTTACTAGAATTATTATAAAACTTTTAAATAATGGACCTTCTGAATTATAATGAAAAACATTAAAGTATAAGAATAATGCTATATAGTGTGCATAGATTTTCCTAATTATTTGAAATTAGGGTTTCCAGGTAAAATAAACCATGAAAAGTGGAGTTCAAATGTTCAAATTCAAACTTGAAATCAATTACTGTACATTTAGGATTGTTAAACTTGTTATAAGTATCAAGCTTTATTTTCCAAGTATTTGGTGTTATTATTTGCTTGATTATTTAATTATTTCTGTTCTGTAATGTAGTTGCTATGTTTAAAATATGTATTTTGCCAAGTAAGTATTTTAAAATAACATACTTTAAAATGACTTAAGGAATGAAGAACAATTTGTTTGTCAAAATGACTCACTTAAGGTGAGGGATAACTGTGGCTTTAAAATTTCTTAAATGTGTTAGTCGTCTCCTGGTAGATATTAACTTAATAATTCAGATGTACTTTATCCACAGTATCAGCAAATTTGGAGACACATATTTAAAATCTGGTGAAACCCATGTTTGCCAATTCTGTCTTGATATCAGAGGTGAAATTAATTTTCATTGCTTGATTAAACATTGATAATTTAATTATAAAGGGAAAAAAGTAATGCTGAAGATGTATTTTAATGGCTAAATCACTGACTAGTGAAACCTCATTAACTTAGGATTTAGGGATCTGGAAGATGACACCTAACTAAGGAGTTCAAGTGCTAGCATTTCATTTTAAGCTTCTAAATAGTCCTACCTATCAGCAGCTTAGAATGAAATTGAATATATATACAATTTAACATGCATTCATCATGGCCCTTGTCTTCTCCTTTGTTGACAGTTGCTTAAGAAAGGTTGCTTTCTTACATGAATAATTTGAGATTTGTCTGCAGTTAAAATTACCTGGTTTTAAGGAATGGTTAAGATCTAATTTCCTATTGAATCACATGTCATTTGCACTTAAAGTTCAGATGACCTTAAGGTATTGGTAAAAATGACAGTATCTGAGATTTGAATTAAGTTCTTCATGGCCCCACCAAAAACAGACAAACAAATTGTTATGGTAAGGATTTATTCATCCTTGAAAAATGCTCTGCTTCAGTAAAATTGTCTCAGCTTTGTATCAAATCAATATGATTTTGAATGACAGATTTTAAAATGGAAATAGCAGAGCAATGGAATGTCTTTTTTTAATAGAAGTAAATTGTTTATACAGAGGACTTGACCTCTTAGAGCATGCTCTTCTTCACAAATAACAAGTTAGTATTAAATGTGTGAGTAATATGACATGACAAATAAAACCATTTTTGTGCTCTTTATCTATAGGTACTCAAGTAAAAAAGTAAAAAATTTCCTGTAGCAAATAGGTATAATTCACGCTTCATCCATTATTTTTGTTTTTATCTGAGATAAGGATTTTAGTGGCCCAAAGAAAAAGCTTTTTAGCAGTGATATTTGCTAAAAGAAAAAGCCGAAGTTCTGTGTGTGTGTGAGTGTATGTTTTTAAAATGAATAAAATTGTACTCTCCATTCAACTTTTAGACATATGGATGAAGTTAGGGGAAATTTTAAGCTGGTGGGCTAATGTAGTCTAGAAATAAAGTGTTAACAGCCCCCGAGAAAACTGGATGCTGTAGAAATATGGAAGACTGAATAATTCTGGAGACAGTTCATGAGAATTTGTTGGCCTTTGTGACTAGTTTGATATGGGAGTAGAACAAAAGAGAAAAACGTTTTGTGTTTGTTTTTAAAGTACTTTAGTCATATGCTCAAAGAGGGAAAAAAAGAACAGTTTTGCCTTGATTCTAATGAGGTGACTACTAAGGATTATTTCTCAAAATGGCAAACTTTTCTTCATGGGAAATTGATGAGAAGCAGGCAAATATTTTTTCACCCATTTCGGTACCACTGATAATTATTTCAGTAAGTTATGTGTCATCCTTGTGAGCACATCTGCATGTGCCAGTATGTTGGTATACAAAGATGTCTATAAAAGATATTTTAAATCCAAGCAATAAGCTATTTTACTTTGAATTTAAATAGTAGTATTTACTGTGTCACTCTGGGGTTCTCTTCTCTTCTTTGTAAATAAAGGGATCAACATGAAGTTCAGTTAACCCTTGAACAACATGGGGGTTGGGGGCACTGACCCTCGCGCAATCGAAAATCCACATACAGCTTCAGCTGGCTGTCCGTATGGGCAGTTTACCATCCATGGATTCAACCAACCATGGATCATATAGTGTGTATTTAGTGGGAAAAAATTTGCATATGAGTAAGTGGATCTATGCAGTTCAAACCCATGTTGTTTAAGGATCAACTGCAGTTGTTTTCAAACATAGTTCCCTTGAGTTCTATAGAACAGCACTCTGCTGTCACCTCTTAGGGGAAGGAGGGAGTATGGCTCCAGGAGTCCTTCATCCCTGCTTCAACTAGAGTAATTCTGCTTTCATCTATTTTACATACTGGGATTTTCTGTCAGATTTTCTAGCACTAGTTTAAAAAAAGAAAACCATTGGTCTGTGTGATCCCTAAGGATGTTTTCAGTTCAGACACTTTTAGTCAGTGTTAAATAAATTCAGCTTGGCTAACCTACACAAATTATTGTCACCATAATGAAGTAGAAAGAGAACTTGTATTTGAATCCTCATTCTGTTGCCTATGACCCTCAAATACGCACTTAATGTCCCAGGTTTTATTTTCCAACTATAAATGAGATAATGTACTTACTTTGCTTAACATTGAATTGTTTTAAGGTCAAACTTATGGTCCCAATTTGCTCATGTAATTCAGGTTAGATCAAGAGTCAGCAAACTTTTTCTGTATAGGGCTACATAGTAAATATTTTAGGCTTTGCAGAGCATGTAAGGTCTGGCCCATGGGCTGCACTTTGGCCCATGGCTACAGTTTGCTGATCCCTACTTTTATTATTACTGATTACTTAAAATTATTAATTGCCAAAACCATCAATAAGAATATTATAAATTAATCCCAATTAAGAGCAAAATTTACCCTTTCCTATCTAGTTTGATTTTTGGTATCATTTATCTCCACTACCATATAGTAATCAGATTATAATTTGTGGGAGTCATTCAGAACTGGCTCTGTGGCTCCTTGGTTTTGATCATTTATAAAAGTACATAAAGTATTTTTTTTTAAGGTAGAAGCTGAGGTCATTGAATTGAATCGTTCTTTTCTTTTTTTTAAATTTTATTTATTTTTGGCTACATTGGGTCTTCGTTGCTGGGTGCAGGCTTTCTCTAGTTGTGGAGAGTGGGGGCTACTCTTCGTTGTGGTGCACAGGCTTCTCATTACGGTGGCTTCTCTTGTTGCAGAGGACGGGCTCTAGCTGCGCGTGCCTCAGTAGTTGTGGCACGTGGGCTCAGTAGTTGTGGCTCGCGGGCTCTAGAGTGCAGGCTCAGTAGTTGTGGCACACAGGGCTAGTTGCTCTGTGGCATGTGGGATCTTCCTGGCCCGGGGCTCGAACCCATGTCTTCTGCATTGCCAGGTGGATTCTTAACCACTGCGCCACCAGGGAAGTCCCCATAAAGTATTTTTAAAAGTACATCAGTTTTATATATAGTCCATGAAATTTAATTTGCCTGCATTTGATAAAGAGCAAGTTTAAAAAAAAAAGTCAGGTTGAAGGAAAATGGAGTTCACTGTATGTTTTTTATAATGTTCTTTAAAAATCATTTTTTAAGCAGTAATCTCATTTTATTTAGGATTTATTTTTATTATCCTCTTGCAGCCTGTGTAAGTTCCTCTATGAATACTGAAGCTTCATTGGACAACACAGATGATGAACCACCAAAACAGCCAATTAAAACTACAATAGTGTTGAAAATTCAGCAAAACATAGGTATTATATTTCTTCTATAACATTGAAAAGATGGTATTTTGGATTTGAGTTTTCTTGTTACTTTAAAATTATTTTCATTTCATTTCTTAAAAGAGCTAGATTAAGCTTATATTTATTGAGTATTAATAGAAAGTGGTATGCCCTGAGAGAAAGATTTATAAATAAAGC
Organism: Lipotes vexillifer; assembly: GCF_000442215.2. Classification (NCBI taxonomy): domain Eukaryota; kingdom Metazoa; phylum Chordata; class Mammalia; order Artiodactyla; family Lipotidae; genus Lipotes; species Lipotes vexillifer. The sequence continues at coordinate 1,818,414 of NW_006777506.1, forward strand.
ATTGTCTCAAGTGCCCTAAAAGATGACACTTCCTATTAAATGTTTTGGTGTTTTTAGAAGAAACACATGTTGAGTTTTGGGAATCAGTTAGTATAGTAGGGCCAGTGTTTTCCAAGCTGGTGTTCCCAGGATTGCTATTGTGGAAGTTTTTGATAGGTGCTCTATGAAAAAAGTCAAATTCAAGTCTGGAAATTCTAATGCATTTTAGTATTTTAAAGGCTCCAAGAAGTGTGGCAGTCACTTTAACATTTTTCAGACTTATTGATCAAAGAACATGTAGACTGTTGTTTAGTTGAATGCCAATTTGAGAAATGCTTTATAAGCATTAAGATTTTTGACTGACTGAGAGAAGCCAGAAACTTTGGTTATTTTTCATGTCAGTTACTCATAAGTTAAGTTAATTACTTAAATTCTTTGTACCTAAGTGTGTGTGTGTGTGTGTGTGTGTCTAGACTACTATGGTCAGTTTTCTTTTTGTTGTTGTTTTTTAACTTAAAATACTCAGGAAAAAAAAGTTACCAACCCAAGCTTAATAATTCTTAGATTTAGTTTCTGTAGTTTTCAATAGCTATATAAATGACTTCGTATGGTAATTACTGAGGACTCCTGCCCATTGGAGATGTCTTTTTGGTTTAAGCTAAGTAGCATGAGAGTGCTGAAATGTCAATATAAATATTTATAGAAGCCTTTTTAAGTATGTATTAGTTTGTCTCTTAGATGTGTGTGAGTGCACTCGTGTATAAGAAAGATAATTTTTTATTTTAAGGTGTTAACGAAGGTGGTGAAGTATATGATTACCAGTCCAACTTTGTAAAATATAATTTTCAACCTATTGCTATATTTTCCTCTAAGACTTTGCTGGCTTTTCATGCCTGTATATGTGTGTGTGTAAGTATATGTATTTGTGTGTGTATGTTGTTCTTGTTGTTTAGGCCCATCAGTTACCGACATTTCAAAGCCTAGGATCACTTAAGCCTTTCTTTTGCTCATTCCATTTCCATTTGTTTTGTGTTTGTTTTACTTTTAGGTGTGATTGCAGCATTTGCAGTTGCAGCCCTTGCTGCGGGTATCTCCTTTCATTACTTCAGTGATTAGGGTGAGGCACAAAGAGCTTCCTGATCATCCAGAGAATACTGACCAACAATTATGAATAATAATGATGCAAACAATCCATCTGCGTCTAAGACAATAGCAGTCAGATCTGCTGCCATAATGCCTATTAGGTGTGTTTCTGACTAAAATGAAATCACCATCTGCCTTGTTTAGCCCTGCTTATATTATAGGTGGCTCAGGCTTCCAAGAATAAAGTTATGAATCTAGATGGAAGTTGCATGTAACAAATCGTTATTATCTATTTTTTAAAATGTTCAAATGATGGTTTATTTTCATAGATTTTAGTCCTGTTGACCTGAACCACATATTGATCAGGACATTGGAAATTTGAATAGTCAGGGTTGACTGAATATCTTAGTAATAGAACAATAGGAGAAATTTCTGCAAAGTGGGGCAAAAACTTATTGGATAAGTTCATAGTTTAGGACCTTTCTATACTGATTCAAAAATACTGATTGAGTTCCATTTGGGAGGTAGGAAACCTCTCCAGACCTCTTGAATCAGCAAGGATTGTCATAAATCATGAGCTTTCTCTGGTTAGTATATCATAACCTAATATATTAAATAAGACTTTTGCTTCCAGTAATATATTAGGTACTGCAAAACAACTAGATCCTGAATAAAATCTCCTTTTGAATACATTAATAGGCTCAAAGAAAGTAGGGGAAATCTCCAAGAACTACACCTCTATTTTTTCTCCCTGACAAAATGAACACATTTTGATCTGGAAATTGTGAAAACTATATTAAGCATAAGGTTGACAGTGGTTGCCTGGGTGACAAATACCAATTGCAGCACTGCCATATGCAGTTTTCCTTAGACCAGAAACAAGGAGATAAATCTGGATCTGAGATGTCCCATCCAGGACAGTTGAAGTGGGCCTCAGTTTGTAATACCCTATAGTTCCTGGCAGAAACAAGATATAGGCCCCAGATCCCCATAGATTAAGATAAGCAATATTATTCATGGCTGGAGATCACCAGGTGCAAGTTGAAACTAGCTAGCTTGAGAAAAAACCTGTAGATATAAACTTCGGACTCAATTTTCCAAGGTCTTATCATCAACATACGTGAAGGATGGAACCAGAGACCGATCTGAAAAAGAAACAAGTGGAACTGCTTGATGAGAAATATGTTACTTGCAATTTTAAAAAAGAAAAACCCTTAGACATGTTGAATATCATATTAGACTCAGATGAAGAGACAATACATAAACTGGAAGCTAGATATAAGGAAATTATCCAATGTGCAGCCAGGAGAAACAAGGTGCTAGAAAATATAAATATTAAGGAAAAGATAAGAGATATAGAAGGAAGAATTATGAATACTAGAAGTGCCAGCAGAAGAGTATAACTCTCACAGTGTAGTATAACTGTGAGATACCAAACAGAGGATTCTTAAAGCAATCAAAGGGGGAAAAAGATTATCAGTGAAGGCAAGACAGATACTTCAGAAAGCTTCTCAATAGCAACAATGTACTCCAAAGGTGGTAGAATAGTGCCTTCAAAATTCTGAGAAAAACAATTGTCAACTTGGAATCTGTATGAAGCAAAGCTGAAATAAATACATATTCAAGTGAAAAACAGATTTTACCATCAGTGGAACTTCTTTAAAGAAATTGCAAAAGGATTATCTTCAAGAAGGAAAATAACTCCAAAAGGATCATCTGAAATTGAAGAACTAGTAAGCAAATAAATGAAAAACATGTAAATCAAAAGTGTTTTTTGTATAAAACAATCATAATGAAAGAAGTGTTTATAAGAAGCAAGATTGTAACTAAATAAAACTAAATAAACATTTTATGCAACATTAATGTGGACTTTTAAAATAGGATATAATTGAAAAACTGGACAGTAGCTTATAAGATGGGGGGGTGATTAGAATTAAAGTGTTCTGAAGTGTTTTATTATTCAGAAAATGGGTTAAGGTACTGTTTAACTTTGAAATTATGTTAAATATGTGTAGTAAAATTTCAAGTGTAACTGCTAAATGATAGATATGGGATGAATCATTCCAAAGAAAAAAGTTAAAAATATGGAATAAGAAGACAATACCTCAATACAAAATAAAGGGAAAGAAATTAGGGGTGGGGGAAGTACAAAATTAGTAAGATAAATAGTAACAAGTCAAATAATTAAAATATGAATAGGCTAAACCCAGTTAAAAACATTGATTCAGTTTTTTAAAAATCAGCTATAGGCTGATATGGGATTTTTTAAAGGATGAAAAAACTGCACTAGGCAAATAGCAAAAGAAAACTTATGTAGCTTTGGTGCTATCATCTCAAAATTAGACTTTATTATAGTATTATTAAAGATGGAGAAGACCACTAAAGGTAAAAGGATCAATTTATTAGGAATATATACAATTTTAGATTTGTATATGCTTTATAAAATGACCTCAAAATGTATAAACTCTAGGGCTGAACCAACAAATTGAACAGCAGTGCGTGATTTTAACAGCTCTCAATTACTAATAAATCAACTAGACAAAAAATGAATGAAAACACAGTTTTGAATAATGCAATTAACAATGCTGATTCGATGAACATATTTAGAATAATCAACAGAATATTCTTAAGCATTGTGTATTAGCAAAAATTGACCATGTATTAGGCATGAAGTAAGTTACAATAAATTTCAAAAAATTAGTATTAAATGAATAATAAGAAATAACTTAGGTTCATGGTTTTACAAGTTTAAAAAAACTTCATAGATGAAATAAAAACATACTTAGTACCTAATTATAAATACTACATTTGGAAAAATTGGGTGATGCAGCAGAAAGAGCGCTTAGAGGGAAATGGTTTTAAATGCTTAAATTAAAGTCTAAGTGTATAACTTAGGAAAAGGACAACAGAATAAACACAGTATAGAAGCAAGGAGTCAGAGGAAAGGAAAGAAATCAATGAATTAGAAAACAGAATCACAATGTCAAAGTTGTTTTCATGACAAAACAAATTGGCATATTTGAACAAGAAGAAAACAGGGCTAAAGTAAACAATATAAAGATTGAAAAATGGGTCCTAACCCACAGCAGAGATGAAAATGATAAGAGAATACCAGGAGCATCTTAATGTAGTTGAAAACAGACAAAATAGACCAAGGTCTAGAAAAGTGCCATTTCCTTAAATTGGCTGAAGAAGAAATACACAAGCTACATGGACTTAATAGTATTGAATAGAAAATACTTTTAAAATTTTTGATAAAGAACATCTAGCTCATGTTTACAGATATTTTACTCTTTCAAGGACCATACTATTTCAACATATTATACAAACTCTTCCAAAGAATATATAATGAGGGAATACTCTTCAGCTCATTTTGTGAGGCCTGTATAACTTTTATTGATACTAGAACCAGACACATTTGGTAGGAGAAAAGAAAATTACAGACTAATAGCACTTATTAAGACAGATCTGAAAGTCAAAAGCATTATTGATGAACTGAATTCAACATTATGTAAAAGATAATGCATCATGGTGAAGTTGCATACATTAAAAATCAGGAACATGACAAGGATACCTATTATCACTACTTCTATTCAATGTCCTGTAAAAAAATGAGCAAAAGACAGAAACCAGGTACCCTTAAACACATGAAACACATGAAAAGATATTTAATTTCAAGTGATCAACTAATTAAGACCACAATGAATAATATTACATCTGACAGATTGAAAAATTAAGAAATATGCAATACCAATGAAGAAGATGTACATCAAGAAGATATCTAAAGGTGGGGTTGTAAACTAATAAACTTTGGAAAGCAGTTTGGCATTATCTTGTAAGGTTAAGCATCTGTGTACTCTAAAACCTAACCATTCTACTTCTACATACATACCATAGAGAAATTCTTCCATATGTGCACAAGAGTACGTGTGTGGGAATGTTCAAGGCAGCCCTGTTTGAAACCACCCAAATGTTCGCTGACAAGAGAATAAAAAAGAGAATAAAAAATAAATTGTGGGTTTTGTAATTTTATTTGGCAGTGAGAATGACCTGAGAATAAAGTGATGATTAAATAAAGCAAGTCTTAGAAGACTTATCCCAGGAGATTGGATATAGTTCCCTGTGCTATACAGTAGGACCTTGTTTACCCATTCTAAATATAATAGTTTGCATCTGCTAACCCCAAACTCCCAGTCCATCCCTCTCTCCCCGGCCCCTTGGCAACCACATCTGTTCTCTATATCTGTGAGTCTGCTTCTGTTTTGTAGATAAGTTCATTTGTGCCATATTTTAGACTCCATATATAAGTGATATCATGTGGTATTTGTCTTTCTGTTTCTGACTTCACTTAGTATGATAATCTCTAGTTGCATCCATGTTGCTGCAAGTGATATTTCATTTTTATGGCTGAATATTATTCCATTGTATATATGTACCACATCTTCTTCATCCATTCATCTGTCGATGGACATTTAGGTTGCTTCCATGTCTTGGCTATTGTGACTAGTGCTGCTTTGAACATAGGGGTGCGTCTGTCTTTTTGAATTATTGTTTTGTCTAGGTATATGCCCAGGAGTGGGATTGCTGGATCATATGGTAACTCTATTTTTAGCTTTCTGAGGAACTTCATACTGTTTTCCATAGTGGCTGCACCAACTTACATTCCCACCAACGTTGTAGGAGGGTTCCCTTTTCCCCACAGTCTCTCCAGCATTTGTTATTTGTAGAATTTTTAATGATGGCCATTCTAATCAGTGTGAGGTAGTACCTCATTGTAGTTTTGATGTGCATTTCTCTAATAGTTAGGGATGTTGAGCATCTTTTCATGTGCCTACTGGCCATCTGTATGTCTTCTTTGGAGAAATGACTATTAAGGTCTGCCCATTTTTTGATTGGGTTGTTTGTTTTTTTGTTGAGTTGTATGAGCTGTTTGTGTATTTTGGAGATTAAGCCCTTGTCGGTTGCATCATTTGCAAATATCTTCTCCCATTCTGTAGGTTGTCTTTTCATTTTTTTAATGGTTTCCTTTGCTGTGCAAAAGCTTGTAAATTTGATTAGGTTCCATTTGTTTCTTTTTTGAAATGAGTTTCTTGATCATTTTATTTACTTCATGACATTTATGTGTTATTATATTATGTTATTTTGGTTGTTTGTTACTAAAAAACTACCCCCAAACTTAATTGAAACAACAACCATTTCATATTTCTAATAATTCTGAGTTGACAGGAATCAGTTGGCTGATTCTGCTCTACATGGTGTTGTGTAGAGCTACAATTTTCTAGGAACCTGATTGGGCTTGAAACATCCAAGACAACTCATTCACATGGTTGGCAGTTGATGCTGGCTGTTTGGTGGAAACTCAGCTATCACACCTCAGTTCTCTCCATGTGTCTTGTGGTTCTTCTATCATGGTGGCTGGACTTCCTGTCATGATGGCTGGGAGCCAAGAAGTAGCATCCCAAGTGTGAGAGTTCCAAGAAGAGAAAAGTACAGGCTGTGGGTTCTCTTGAAGTCCTGGCTTGGAAATCTCAGGACATCATTTTCACTATATTGTATTGGTCAAACTAATCTACAGGACCAGCCTAGATCAAAGGGGACAGGGAAGAAGAACCTTTACCTCTCAATGGTTATGCATATGCAAGAAGAAAAGGGCTTGATGGAAGCCATCTTTGGAAATTAGTTACCATAATATACCCCGGGTTATAGCAGTTCATGTTCCTGACATGTGGAAAATGCATTCACCACCTCCCCAGACACCTGAAAGTCTCATCTTATGTCATCAGATTCAGGCTCAAGGCTCATAATTTTGTCATATAAATTGGTTTCAGGTACACATGGGTAACCTTTACTGCAGTTGCTCTCAATCTAAAGATGCATGAACTAAAGAACCAAGTTTTCTTCTCCATACTCATCCAGCATACAATGGCAAGACAGGTAAGAGCCACTCTTGTTCAAAAAGAGGGAAAATTGGAGGTACAATGCAGTGAATGCTCCATAACAATTCTGAACTCCAGTGGGACACATGTCTAATTCGTCATGATTCTACGAGCAGAGAATGTATGTCAATTAGAACCTAATTCTTCTTGAGAGTGGTCCTCATCTCTTGGCTCTTCCATACAGGATTTTGGCTCTACTCTGAGTCATTTTCCATGAGAAATGGCTTATATTTGAAGCTGAGTAGCTTTCTCAACCTGCCTCCTATTGAAGCAGGTTGAGAAAGGTTCAAGGCCTAGAAGCATCTTTTTATTTTGAGCTGTCTCTCCCTTTTAGACTAAACTGATGTAATTCCTTTTAAAATCATGTATTTACTATGAATCAAATTATCCATTCCATTAGACAAAAGGCACACCCACAAATGTTCAAGATGGCCCTCTCTCTTTCTACTTTGAGCAGAGAGTCAAGGTGCTGAAGGACGATACCCTTAAAAATCTTAGATACCCATTGTCTAGCTAAGAGGAGTACAGTCTTTGCTCATAAGATTCTTATAAGTCTTTTTGTATAGCTAAGAGATCTATGAGGCACTGGCTTAAATATTTCTGAAGTCTTAAAGATTATTACAGCTGCGCCCTTGATCCTTGATGCTCTGTTTCACTAGCAATTCCCTAGATTTGATCTTTGCCCATAAGGCATTTCCTTCTTGAGAACCTTTTGCTGTCTGGAAAAGGTGTTCTGGGTCCTTTATAAAATTTTTTATAAAATTTTCTCCAAAACCCAACTGTTTCTGATTTAGTTCATCTCTCTCTTCTCATATTTGATCTTAGCCAGCTAGAAGAAGTCAGTTGGCATTTTCAATATTCTGCCTGGAAATCTCCTCAACCAGATCCACAAGTTTATTAGGTTACTTCTTCCCCTTAGCAATTTCCACAAGTTTATTCTACCTATCGCATTACTGTAGGTGAAAGTGTTGCCTTTCACAACAACAGTTGCCTTTTAATGACAATTTCCTCATTGTTATTCTACCACCACTGTTTCCTGAAGGTTGTACAGCCATCTCCTTCTCAGTTCCAAAGTTAAAGCTACGTGTTTTGGGTTTGGCCCAATAGAATCCTATTTCTAGGTACAAATCAACATCTATTGGTTATCTCTGGCTTCATAACAACCTCAAAACTTGTTGGCATTAAACTACCATGTTTTTGTGAGTAGACTGGCTAAGCTGAAAGGTTCTTCTCCACATGATGTTGGCCAGGGCTTCAATTACCTAAGAACTATGACATCCAAAATACCTGGTCCACGTGGTTGGCAGTTTATCTGTTTCTCCTTCACATGACCTCTGCATAGATCTTAGGCTTCTCAGAGCATGATGGTTGAATTCCAAAAAAAGAGCCCCCAAAATCAATGTTCAAAGAGGAAGTAGGTAGAAATTGTTAACTTCTTAAGGTCAGTGTTCAAAAGTCCTGGAATGTCATTCCTCCGTATTCTATAGGTCAGAGCAAACAGGACCAGCCTAGTTTCCATGGGATAGGAAAAAGCACATTTCTCAGGGGAGGAGCACATGCATACAGAGAGGGAAA
>NW_006777506.1:1827306-1880755 GCF_000442215.2 Lipotes vexillifer
GGAAAGAGTTGATGGCATTCATCACTGAAGACTAACTACACATATATATATACTTTAGTATATGTCAAACTTTAAAAATGGTCAAGGGGCTTCGCTGGTGGTGCAGTGGTTGAGAATCCGCCTGCCAATGCAGGGGACACAGGTTTGATCCCTGATCTGGGAATATCCCACATGCCATGGAGCAACTAAACCCATGCACCACAACTACAGGGCCTGCGTGCTGCAACTACTGAAGCCCGCGTGCCTAGAGCCCATGCTCCACAACAAGAGAAGCCACCTCAATGAGAAGCCCGTGCACCACAACAAAGAGTAGCCCCCGCTCACCGCAACTAGAGGAAGCCCACGTGCAGCAACAAAGACCCAACTCAGCCAAAAATAAATACGTAAAAATAAATAAATAAATAAAATAATAAAAATGATCAAAAATGCAGGAGAAACGGGAGACTATTAAAGAAGTTCCCAGAGAAATAATTACTATTACCTAAAAGCATAATCCCAATATTATATTTACCATAGTCTGCCTTTTACTAAAATGCATCTGTCTTCTTTCTGTTGTGACATTTCTGTGAAAATATAAAATATCTTCCCCTTTTACTTATTCCTATAATGCTCAAATGCCAACTGGTTCAAAACCATATTACCATAATTGTTGGGGATCATCAAGCTCTATTAAAATGCTTGTTATGTTTGTTGACTATTATCTAAAGGATTTGTCTAAATATAAATTAGCCAAAATAGTAAATTTTTCTTGATTTCTAATATTAACCTAATAAGTGATTATATTGGGAATATCAAATATGATATTAACTAAAGGTAGTCAATGAGTTCTCATATAATTCATAACCTCTTAAAAGGAAAATTAATATTTTATTGGGTTTTGATTAATTGATTAAAGACAGGAGAAAAAAGTGGAGTTAGAAATGACAGTTATTTTTCTTGGCTTTTGCCATTTCTAAAGTGTTTTCACATACATTATCTCATTGGATTTTTACAACACTCTTCAGTTGTAAGCAGAGCAAGAATTTGTTGAATGGATCCAAATTTAATGGATACAATTGAAGTACACATTGATTTTTTTTTAAAACACCTTTATTGGAGTATAATTGCTTTACAATGTTGTGTTAGTTGTTGCTGTATAACAAAGTGAATAAGCTATATGTGTACTTATATCTCCATATCCCCTCCCTCTTGCATCTCTCTCGCACCCTCCCTATTCCCCTCTAGGTGGTCACAAAACACCGAGCTGATCTCCCGTGCTATGCGGCTGCTTCCCACTAGCTATCTCTTTTACATTTGATAGTGTATATATGTCCATGCCACTCTCTCACTTTGTCCCAGTTTACCCTTCCCCCTCCCCGTGTCCTCAAGTCCATTCTCTATGTCTGCATCTTTATTCCTGTCCTGAACCTAGGTTCATCAGAACCTTTTTTTTTTCTTCAGATTCCATACATATGTGTTAGCATACTGTATTTGTTTTTGTCTTTCTGACTTACTTCACTCTGTATGACAGACTCTAAGTCCATCCACCTCACTACAAATAACTCAATTTAGTTTCTGTTTATGGCTGAGTAATATTCCATTGTATATATGTGCCACATCTTCTTTATCCATTCATTTGTTGATGGACACCTAGATTGCTTCCATGTCCTGGCTATTGTAAATAGTGCTGAAATGAACATTGTGGTGCATGACTATTGTTGAATTATGGTTTTCTCAGGGTATATGCCCAGTAGTGGGGTTGCTGGGTCATATGGTAGTTCTATTTTTAGTTTTTTAAGGAACTTCCATACTGTTCTCCATAGTGGCTGTATCAATTTACATCCCACCAACAGTGCAAGAGGGTTCCTTCTTCTCCAAACCCTCTCCAGCATTTATTGTTTGTAGATTTTTTTGATGATCGCCATTCTGACTGGTGTGAGGTGATACCTCATTGTACTTTTGATTTGCATCTCTCTAATGATTAGTGATGTTGAGCATCCTTTCATTTGTCTGTTGGCAATCTGTATATCTTCTTTGGAGAAAGGTCTATTTAGATCTTCTGCCCATTTTTGGATTGAGTTGTTTGTTTTTTTATTATTCAGCTGCATGAGCTGCTTGTATATTTTGGAGATTAATCCTTTGTTCATTTCTTCATTTGCAAATATTTTCTCCCATTCTGAGGGTTGTCTTCTGGTCTTGTTTATGGTTTCCTTTGCTGTGCAAAAGCTTTTAAGGTTCATTAGGTCCCATTTGTTTATTTTTGTTTTTATTTCCATTGCTGTAGGAGGTGGGTCAAAAAGTATCTTGCCATGATTTATGTCAAAGAGTGTTCTTCCTATGTTTTCCTCTAAGAGTTTTATAGTGTCTGGCCTTACATTTAGGTCTTTAATCTATTTTGAGTTTATTTTTGTGTATGGTGTTAGAGAGTGTTCTAATTTCATTCTTTTACATGTAGCTGTCTAGTTTTCCCAGCACCACTTACTGAAGAGGCTGTCTTCTCTCCATTGTATATTCTTGCATCCATTATCAAAGATAAGATGACCATATGTGCATGGGTTTAGTGCTGGGCTTTCTGTCCTGTTCCATTGATCTATATTTCTGTTTTTTGTGCCAGTACCATACTGTCTTGATTACTGTAGCTTTGTAGTATGGTCTGAAGTCACAGAGCCTGTTTCCTCCAACTCCGTTTTTCTTTCTCAATATTGCTTTGAAAAAGCAAAGCAATTTGGGGTCTTATGTTTTGTACAAATTGTGAAATTTTTTGTTCTACTTCTGTGAAAAATGCCATTGGTATTTTGATAGGGATTGCATTGAATCTGTAGATTGCTGTGGGTAGTATAGTCATTTTCACAATGTTGATTGTTCCAATATAAGAACATGGTATATCTCTCCATCTGTTTGTCTCATCTTTAATTACTTTCATCAGTGTCTTATAGTTTTCTGCATACAGGTCTTTTGTCTCTTTAGGTAGGTTTATTCCTAGGTCTTTTATTCTTTTTGTTGCAGTGGTAAATAGGAGTGTTTCCTTGATTTCTCTTTCAGATTTTTCATCATTAGTGTATAGGGATGCAAGAGATTTCTGTGCATTAATTTTGTGTCCTGCTACTTTACCAAATTCATTGACTAGCTCTAGTAGTTTTCTGGTGGCATCTTTAGGATTCTCTATGTATAGTATCATGTAATCTGAAAACAGTGACAGCTTTACTTCTTCTTTTCCATTTTGGATTCCTTTTACTTCTTTTTCTTCTCTGATTGCTGTGGCTATAGGTTTCAAAACTATGTTGACTAATAGTGGTGAGAGTGGGCATCCTTGTCTTGTTGCTGATTTTAAAGGAAATGGTTTCAGTTTTTCACCATTGAGAACAATGTTGGCTGTGAGTTTGTCATGTATGGCCTTTATTATGTTGAGGATTTTAGAGGAAATGGTTTCAGTTTTTCACCATTGAGAACAATGTTGGCTGTAAGTTTGTCATGTATGGCCTTTATTATGTAGAGGTAAGTTCCCACTATGCCGACTTTCTGGAGAGTTTTTATCATAGATGGGTGTTGAATTTTGTCGAAATGTTTTCCTGCGTCTATTGAGATTATCATATAGTTTTTGGTCTGTAGTTTTCTTTTTTTGTGTCATCTTTGATTTTGGTATCAGGGTGATGGTGGCCTTGTAGAATAAGTTTGGGAGTGTTCCTCCCTCTGCTATATTTTGGAAGAGTTTGAGAAGGATAGGTGTTAGCTCATCTCTAAATGTTTGATAGAATTCGCCTGTGAAGCCATCTGGTCCTGAGCTTTTGTTTGTTGGAAGATTTTTAAGCACAGTCTCAATTTCAGTGCTTGTGATTAGTCTGTTCATATTTTCTATTTCTTCCTGGTTTAGCTTCGGAAGGTTGTGCTTTTCTAAGAATTTGTCCATTTCTTCTAGGTTGTCCATTTAATTGACATATAGTTGCTTGTAGTAATCTCTCATGATTCTTTGTGTATCTGCAGGGTCAGTTTTTACTTCTCCTTTTTAATTTCTAATTATGTTGATATGAGTCTCCCTTTTTTTCTTGATGAGTCTGGCTAGTGGTTTATCAATTTTGTTTAGTTTCTCAAAGAACCAACTTATAGTTTTATTGATCTTTGCTATATTTTCCTTCATTTCTTTTTCATTTATTTCTGATCTGATTTTTATGATTTCTTTCCTTCTGCTAACTTTAGGGTGTTTTTGTTCTTCTTTCTCTTATTGCTTTAGGTGTAAGATTAGGTTGTTTATTTGAGTTTTTTCCTGTTTCTTGAGGTAGGATTGTATTGCTATAAACTTCCCTCTTAGAACTTCTTTTGCTGCATCCCATAGGTTTTGGGTCGTCGTGTTTTCATTGTCATTTGTTTCTAGGTATTTTTTGATTTCCTATTTGATTTCTTCAGTGATCTCTTGGTTATTTAGTAGTTTACTGTTTAGCCTCCATGTGTCTGTATTTTTTACAGTTTTTTTTCCTGTAATTGGTATCTAGTCTCATAGCATTGTGGTCAAAAAAGATACTTGATATGATTTTAGTTTTCTTAAATTTACCAAGGCTTGATTTGTGACCCAAGATATGATCTTTCCTGGAGAATATTCCATGAGCTTTTGTGAAGAAAGTGTAGTCTGTTGTTTTTGGATGGAATGTCCTATAAATATCAATTAAGTCCATCTTGTTTAATGTGTCATTTAAAGCTTGTGTTTCCTTATTTATTTTCATTTTGGATGATCTGTCCATTGGTGAAAGTGGGGTGTTAAATCCCCTACTATGATTGTCTTACTGTCGATTTCCCCTTTTATGGCTGTTAGCATTTGCCTTATGTATGGAGGTGCTCCTATGTTGGGTGCATAAATATTTACAATTGTAATATCTTCTTCTTGGTTTGATCCTTGATCATTATGTAGTGTCCCTCTTTGTCTCTTGTAATAGTCTTTATTTTAAAGTCTATTTTGTCTGATATGAGAATTGCTACTCTAGCTTTCTTTTGATTTCCATTTGCATAGAATATTTTTTTTCCATCCCCTCACTTTCAGTCTTTATGTGTCTCTAGGTCTGCAGTGGGTATCTTGTAGACAGCATATGTAGGGGTCTTTTTTTGTTGTTGTTCATTCAGCCAGTTTATGTCTTTTGGTTGGAGCATTTAATCCATTTACATTTAAGGTAATTACTGATATGTATGGTCCTATTACCATTTTCTTAATTGTCTTGAGTTTTTTTTGTAGGTCTTTTCCTTCTGTTTCCTGCCTAGAGAGGTTCCTTTAGCATTTGTTGTAAAGCTGGTTTGGTGGTGCTAAATTCTCTTAACTTTTGCTTCTCTGTAACGGTTTTAATTTCTCCATCGAATCTGAATGAGATCCTTGATGAGTAATCTTGGTTGTAGGTTTTTCCCTTTCATCACTCTGAATATGTCCTGCCACTCCCTTCTGCCTTGCAGAATTTCTTCTGAATGCTCAGCTGTTAACCTTATGGGGATTCCCTTGTATGTTATTTGTTTCTTTTCCCTTGCTGCTTTTAATATTTTTTCTTTGTATTTAATTTTTCATAGTTTGATTAGTATGTGTTGGCATGTTTCTCCTTGGATTGATCCTGTATGGGACTCTGCACTTCCTGGACTTGATTGAATATTTCCTTTTCCATCATAGGGCAGTTTTCAACTATAATCCCTTCAAATATTTTCTCAGACCCTTTCTTTTTGTCTTCTTCTTCTGGGACCGTTAAAATTTGAATACTGGTGTGTTTAATCTTGTCCCCAGTGTCTCTGAGACTGTCCTCAATTCTTTTCATTCTTTTTTCTTTATTCTGCTCTGCAGTAGTTATTTCCACTATTTTATCTTCCAGGTCACTTTATCCGTTCTTCTGCCTCAGCTATTCTGCTATTGATTCCTTCTAGAGAATTTTAAATTTCATTTACTGTGTTGTTCATCATTGTTCATTTGCTCTTTAGTTCTTCTAGGTCCTTGTTAAACCTTTCTTGTGTTTTCTCCATTCTATTTCCAAGATTTTGGATCATCTTTACTCTCATTACTCTGAATTATTTTTCAGGTAGACTGTTTATTTCCTCTTCATTTATTTGGTTTGGTGGGTTTTTACCTGCTCCTTCATCTGCTGCATATTTCTCTGTCTTCTCATTTTGCTTAACTTACTGTGTTTTGGGTCTCCTTTTCACAGGCTGAAAGTTCATAGTTTTCATTGTTTTTGGTGTCTTCCCCCAGTAGGTAAGGTTGGGTCAGTGGGTTGTGAATGCTTCCTGGTGGAGGGGACTTGTGCCTGTGTTCTGGTGGGTGGGGCTGGATCTTGTCTTTCTGGTGGGTAGGGCTGTGTCCGTTGGTGTGTTTTGGGGTGTCTGTGAGCTTAGTATTATTTTAGGCAGCCTCTCTGCTAATGGATGGGTTTGTGTTCCTGTCCTGATAGTTGTTTGGCATGGGGCATCCAGCACTGGAGCTTGCTGGTTGTTGAGAGGAGCTGGGTCTTAGCATTGAGACAGAGATCCCTGGGAGAGCTCTCACTGATTGATATTACGTGGGGCTAGGGGGTGTTTGGTGGTCCATTGTCCTGAACTCAGCTCTCCTACCTCAGAGGCTCAGGCCTGACATCAGGGTGGAGCACCAAGACCCTGTCAACCACATGGCTCAGAAGAAAAGTGAGTAAAAAAGAAAGGAAAAAAATTTTTTGAGTAAAATAAAATAAAAAATTTATTAAAATAAAAAGTTTATTAAAATAAAAAAGTAATTTAAAAATAGAGAGCAACCAAACCAATAAACAAATCCACCTATGATAACAAGCGCTAAAAACTATACTAAGATAGGGCTTCCCTGGTGGCGCAGTGTTTGAGAGTCCGCCTGGTGATGCAGGGGACGTGGGTTCATGTCCCGGTCTGGGAGGATCCCACATGCTGCGGAGCGGCTAGGCCTGTGAGCCATGGCCACTGAGCCTGCGCATCCTGAGCCTGTGCTCCGCAACAGGAGAGGCCACAACAGTGAGAGGCCAGCGTACCAAAAAAAACAAAAACAAAAACAAAACAAAACTATACTAAGATAAACATAAAAATCAGAAACAAGTCAGTCACAGAAAGCAAATCCCAAGTGTACAGTTGCTCCCAAAGTCTACCGCCTCAATTTTGTGATGATTTGTTGTCTATTCAGGTATTCCACAGATGCAGGGTACATCAGGTTGATTGTGGCGGTTTAATCCGCTGCTCCTGAGGCTGCATGGAGAAATTTCCCCTTTTCTTCTTTGTTCTCACAGCTCCTGGCGTTCAGCTTTGGTTTTGGCCCCACCTCCTCATGTAGGTTGTCCTCAGGCTTCTGTTCCTGCCCAGACAGGATGGGGTAAAGCAGCAGCTGATTAGGGGGCTCTGGCTCACTCATGCCAGAGGGAGGGAGGGGTATGGTAGTTATAACTGGAATGCAGGGCGAGCCTGCAGCAGCAGAGACCAGCATGACATTACAACAACCTGAGTCATGCTGTGTGTTCTCCCGGGGAAGTTGTCCCTGGACCACGGGACCCTGGCAGTGGTGGGCTGCACAGGCTCCCATGGTGGGGGGGAGGGGTGTGGCATGTGGATAGTGACCTGTGCTTGCACACAGGCTTCTTGGTGGCTGCAGCAGCCACCAAGATTAGCGTTTCATTCCAGTCTCTGGTGTCCGAGCTGAAAGCCGTGTCTCTGGAGCTCATTTAGGTGGTGCTGTGCCTTCTGTGGTCAGATGGGAAAGTAATCCCCTCTCCTCGCACACCCTGAAACAATGGTCCCTTGCCTCTGAGGCAGGTCCAGACGTTTTCCCGTACTCCCCCTCGGCTAGCTGTGGTGCACTAGCCCCCTGCAGGCTGTGTTCACACAGCCAACCCCAGTCCTCTCCCTGGGATCTGACCTCTGAAGCCTGAGCCTCAGCTCCCAGCCCCCACCCGCCCCGGAGGGTGAGCAGACAAGCCTCTCGGGCTGGTGAACCCTCGGCTAGCTGTGGTGCACTAGCCCCCTGCAGGCTGTGTTCACACAGCCAACCCCAGTCCTCTCCCTGGGATCTGACCTCTGAAGCCTGAGCCTCAGCTCCCAGCCCCCACCCGCCCCGGAGGGTGAGCAGACAAGCCTCTCAGGCCAGTGAGTGCTGGTCGGCACCGATCCTCTGTGCGGGAATCTCTCTGCTTTGCCCTCCGCACCCCTGTTGCTGCGCTGTCCTCCGTGGCTCTGAAGCATCTCCCCCGCCCACACCCTATCTCTGCCAGTGAAGGGGCTTCCTAGTGTGTGGAAACTTTTCCTCCTTCACAGCTCCCTCCCCGAGGTGCAGGTCCCATCCCTATTCTTTTGTCTGTTTTTTCTTTTTTTTTTTTTCCCCTACCCAGGTACATGGGGATTTTCTTGCCTTTTGGGAAGTCAGGTCTTCTGCCAGCGTTCAGTAGGTGTTCTGTAGGAGTTGTTCCCCATGTAGATGTATGTTTGGTGTATTTATGGGGAGGAAGGTGATCTCCATGTCTTACTCCTCTGCCATCTTGAAGGTCCCCACACATTGATTATTATATGTTGTATCCAAGGACATATAGTTAGGAAGAGTAGACATTTGGGTAACCATTAACCTATCTCAATAATCAGATTATTCCTTATTTTTTCATCTTTGTAAAAATATTTTGTAAATATTTTATGTAATTAGCCCCATCAAATAAAGGTAGAGTTTATACTGTACTGTGGAACTACTTAAATTCTGATCCCAAAATAGCCCTGTACAAAAATTCTTAATTAGAAAGGCTTACCTTTTAGGAAAATATTTTTCTTTTGTGTGTGCATATGTGTGTGTATGTGAATTTGTGATTTTTAAAAATTCTTATTGAAATATAGTTGATTTACAATGTTTTAGTTTCAGCTATACAGCAAAGTGATTCAGTTATACATGCATGCACACACACACACACACACACACACACATACATATATAGTTTTTTTTCAGAAGATTTTCCAGGTTATTACAAGATATTGAATATAGTCTCCTATGCTATATACAGTAAATCCTTTTTGTTTATCTATTTCATATATAATGGTGCATATCTGTAAATCCCATACTCCTAACTTATTCCTACCCGTATATATATATATATATATATATATATATATATATATATATATATTCTTTTTAGGATTCTTTTCCATTATAGGTTATACCAAGATATTGAGTATAGTTCCCTGTGCTAGACAGTAGGGTTAAGGAGAATGTTTACAGAATTGTGAAGGGAAACTTGATGATACGGATGAAGGTACTTTAATCAGCTCAGATTCTATTTTAGTCAAATCCAATTTAGTTGTAGATACGCCTGATGCCTGTCACCGTGATTAAAATTCTGAATGTTGGGCTTCCCTGGTGGCGCAGTGGTTGAGGGTCCGCCTGCCGATGCAGGGGACACAGGTTCGTGCCCCGGTCTGGGAAGATCCCACATGCCGCGGAGTGGCGGGGCCCGTGAGCCATGACCGCTGAGCCTGCGCATCTGGAGCCTGTGCTCCGCAACGGGAGAGGCCACAACAGTGAGAGGCCCGCGTACCGAAAAAAAAAAAAAAAATTCTGAATTGCAATAAACTAAGATGCTGACTGTAATATCTATATCTAAACAAAAATTATGTCATTTAAAAAAATATTTCTGTGCTTTCAAGTTAGTACTACTGAAAATAGTTTTCTAGATTTTAATTATAAATGAAATAATAGCTGTTGATAATGGAGAGTTGAGTTGTATCCCTAGGTCTTTCAATTAGGAAATAAAACCTTGGGAAATGACTTAATTCCTTTGATCTTTAGGTTGAAACAAATGCTAACATTAAACTAACTCTCATTATGTAGTGCTTTACAGTTTACAAAGTATTTTCATTTTTATCATATTTTAACAATTCAGAAATTGAGGTTCAGGAAAGTAATTTGCTAAACATAGTAGTGGGGCATATACATATTCAGGGGAAAGATACTGATGAAAGGGAGGGATTGAATATGCAGAAGCAAGAGGGATGACCATACAGAAGAAAACATGAAAGTAAGATTCCTGAAAAGGTGGAAGGGGATAGTCTCTAAAGCATTGGCCTTGAGAGAAGGAACATCTATTCTAATGTAATAGCTCAGAGAGAGAAGAAAATTAGTGCATGTGTATTTAGACTTATAGGTTCAGTAGTGGAAAGTTAAAGATAATTTTATCTGATGGCTTCAGATCTCTATGAAGTTGGCAAGGTCATCTACTGTGAATGAAGAAAGAGGAGCATAAAGAAGATTTCAAAGACTTATTGCAAATAATGGGAGGTCAATTCGAACAAACAAACATAGCAGGATTACCAGACAGTGGTAAAGCCCCATTTGAGGTTAGTAATAATAAATGAATGAACTTATATTATTTTGCCCCCAGTAGTCTTTGACTTCTCAGTTTTAAGAATAGAAAAAGTAAATAGCAGCATTTGAGGGTCTCACCCAACAGATTAGCTGAAAGCAAAGAAAGGCTAAGAAATGTAAGATATTGTCAATACTGTTATTTAAAGGATATTATTTAAAGGATGAACTATGAAATCCAAACTGAATAAAAAATTGAAGAGAGAGAAAGGGGAGAGAACACCATGAGAGAGAAAGAAAGAGGATGTTCTGGTGAATTGTAAGTGCATCAGTGCCATGGAGATCGAGAAAAAATAAAAGACTTAAAATTTTGATAGTTGAGGGACATCCCTGGCAATCCAGTGGTTTAGACTCCACACTTCCACTGCAGGGGGCACAGACAGGTTCAATCCCTGGTTGGGGAACTAAGATCCCACATGTAGTTGACAGGTAAATATGGAGACATGATTGTGATCATAAGCAAGAATGCTTGGAATAGTGATTTGGGAAGAAACACATAGATGATAGCAAACGAAGTGAGTGGCTGATGTAAAGTAGGTTATTGGAGGTCAAGAGATGAGGAGGTCAAGGAACAGAGTCCATATTATGGAAGGGTAGTCTGCTAGAATAATGATAATACCCAACATGATAATAGAACTTGAAGCATAAGAGAAGGCTGTGTGAATTGAGTATCAAAATTTTGATAAATGAGGGAGAGTGATTAGAATATCATTACTTGACAGTTCCAAGGATGGAGGAAAAATGATACAGAAAAACAGCATGACCCTTTTAAAAAGGACATAAGATTTTTTACAGAAGCAAGTGGAAACAATGATCTACAGTGTAAATGCTGTTTGGATTTTGAAAGAATAAACAATCACCACTTGAAAGCAATAAAGGGAAAGGGTACTTTCTTTGAAGAAATAGGTTTTACTTATGGCAGAGATGTAGAAGGAATGCTTAGAGAAAAGGTTGAAAATAAAGGGAAGTGTGCTGCTTTTAGAGGGGAAATGTAAGTGAATGGGGATAATGGTACAGTAGAGTATTATGGCAAACAGCAAGTTGGGAGTGGGCAAGCAGTAATGAATGGGAAGAAGTTGGGGAGCTTTCACTTTTTGACTGTGTTGAATACAAGCTTGAGAATCATGGCAGATTTAATCTCAGTGTGCTAAAAGGTAATCTGTCTAATAGTGACATAATTTATCAACTTTTGAAAATCTTTGTGTGCTAGCTGAGAAAAAATGATTAATTCACTAATTCTTGGTTGCACTGTTTTATATGTCCCTTAGATCAAGCTTGTTAATTATGTGGTAAATATCTACATAGATAATAACTTTTTGTTATTTGATCTATTAAAGATTGAAAGAACTGAACTGAAATCTCTGATGGTGGATTAGTCACTTTCTCCCTGCATTTTATTTTATTAAAAAATTTTAATTAAAAAAATTTTTTTTGGCTGAACCATATGGGATCTTAGTTCCCCAGCCAGGGATTGAACCCACACCCGCTGCACTGGAAGCATGGAGTCTTAGCCACTGGACCATCAAGGAAGTTCCTCTCCCTGTATTTTATTAATTTGTACTGTGTATATTTTATGACATTTTATTATGTACGTGTAAGTTTAAAATTGATAGATTTTCCTGGTGAAATGTACCATATTATCATTATGTGATGACCATTTCTATAATAATGCTTTTTCTCTTTAAGCTTATTTTGTCTGATATTAATTTAGTGATTTGTGCTTTAAAAATTATTTTCTTGTTATAACTTTTCCATTATTTTACATCCAACTTTTGTGTCCTAATATTTTTTTCCTTTTTGTTGAATTTTATTTTATTTTTTTATACAGCAGGTTCTTATTAGTTATCCATTTTATACATGTTAGTGTATATATATCAATCCTAATCTCCCAGTTCATCCCACCACCACCCCACCCTGCCCCACTTTCCTCCTTGGTGTCCATACGTTTGTTCTCTACATCTATGTCTCCATTTCTGCCTTGCAAACTGGTTCATTGGTACCATTTTTCTAGATTCCACATATATGTGTTAATATTCTATATTTCTTTTCCTCTTTCTGACTTACTTCCCTCTGTATGACAGTCTCTAGGTCCATCCACATCTCTACAAAAGACCCAGTTTTGTTCCTTTTTATGGCTGAGTAATATTCCATTGTATACATGTACCACATCTTCTTTATCCATTCGTCTGTTGATGGGCATTTAGGTTGCTACCATGACTTGGCTATTGTAAATAGTGCTGCAATGAACATTGGGGTGCATGGGTTTTATTAAATTTTGGTTTTCTCTGGGTATATGCCCAGTAGTGGGATTGCTGGGTCATATGGTAATTCCATTTTTAGTTTTTTAAGGAACCTCCATACTGTTCTCCATAGGGGCTGTATCAATTTACATTCCCACCAATAGTGCAAGAGGGTTCCCTTTTCTCCACACCCTCTCCAGCATTTGTTGTTTGTAAATTTTCTGATGATGCCCATTCTACCTGGTGTGAGGTGATCCCTCATAGTAGTTTTGATTTGCATTTCTCTAATAATTAGTGATGTTGAGCAGCTTTTCATGTGCCTCTTGGCCATCTGTATGTCTTCTTTGGAGAAATGTCTGTTTAGGTCTTCTGCCCATTTTTTGATTGGGTTGTTTGTTTTTTTAATGTTGAGCTGCATGAGCTGTTTATATATTTTGGAGATTAATCCTTTGTCCACTGATTCATTTGCAAATATTTTCTCCCATTCTGAGGGTGGTCTTTTCCTCTTGTTTATAGTTTCCTTTGCTGTGCAAAAGTTTTAAGTCTCATTAGGTCCCATGTGTTTAATTTTGTTTTTACTTCCATTTCTCTAGGAGGTCGGTCACAAAGGATCTTGCTGTGATTTATGTCAAAGAGTGTTCTTCCTATGTTTTCCTCTAAGAGTTTTATAGTGTCCGGTCTTACATTTAGGTCTCTAATCCATTTTGAGTTTATTTTTGTGTATGGTATTAGGGAGTGTTCTAATTTCATCCTTTTACATGTAGCTGTCTAGTTTTCCCAGCACCACTTACTGAAGAGATTATCTTTTCTCCATTGTATATCCTTGCCTCCTTTGTCATAGATTAGTTGACCACAGGTGTGTGGGTTTATCTCTAGGATTTCTATCCTAATGCAATGGGATTTCCATTGATTTATATTTCTGTTTTTGTGCCAGTACCATACTGTCTTGATTACTGTAGCTTTGTAGTAAGTCTGAAATCAGGGAGTCTGATTCCTTCAGCTCCATTTTTTCCCCAGAGGTTGCTTTGGCTATTCGGGACCTTTTGTGTTTCCATACAAATTTTAAGATTTTTTGTTTTAGTTCTGTAAAAAATGCCATTGCTAATTTGATAGAGATTGCATTGAATCTGTAGATTGCTTTGGGTAGTATAGTCATTTTCACAACATTGATTCTTCCAATCCAAGCACATGGTACGTCTCTCCATCTGTTTGTGTCATCTTTGATTTCTTTCATCAGTGTCTTATAGTTTTCTGAGTACAGGTCTTTTGTCTCCTTAGGTAGGTTTTCCCAGGTACTTTATTCTTTTTGTGGCAGTGGTGAATGGGATTGTTTCCTTAATTTCTCTTTCTGGTCTTTAGTTGTTAATGTATAGGAATGCAAGAGATTTCTGTTCATTAATTTTGTATTCTGCCACTTTACCAAATTCATTCATTTGCTCTAGTAGTTTTCCAGTGGCATCTTTAGGATTCTCTATGTATAGTACCATGTCATCTGTAAACAGTGACACTTTCACTTCTTCTTGTCCAATTTGTATTTCTTTTATTTATTTTGCTTCTCTGATGGCCGTGGCTAGGACTTCCAAAACTATGTTGAAATAAGAGTGGCAGGAGTGAACATCCTTGTTTTGTTCCTGATCTTAGAGGAAATGCTTTCAGTTTTTCACTATTGAGAGTGATGTTTGCTGTGGGTTTTGTCCTATATGGCCTTTATTATGTTGAGGTAGGTTCCCTCTGTGCCCACTTTATGGAGAGATTTTATCATAAATCTGTGTTGAATTTTGTCAAAAGCTTTTTCTGCATCTATTGAAAGGATCTTATGGTTTTTATTCTTCAGTGTTTTAATATGGTGTATCACATTGATTGATTTGTGTACATTGAAGAATCCTTGCATCCCTAGGATAAATCACACTTGATCATGGTGTATGATCCTTTTAATGTGTTGTTTGAATATGTTTGCTAGTATTTTGTTGAGGATTTTTGCATCTGTATTCATCAGTGATATTGGTCAGTAATTTTCTTGTTTTGTAATATCTTTGTCTTGTTTTGGTGTCGGGGTGATGGTGATCTTGTAGAATGGGTTTGGGAGTGTTTCCTTCTTCCTCTGCAATTTTTTGGAAGAGTTTGAGAAGGATGGGTGTTAGCTCTTCTCTAAATGTTTTTAGAATTCACCTGTGAAGCCATCTGGTCCTGGGCTTTTATTTGTTAGAAGATTTTTAATCACACTTTCAATTTCAATACTTGTGTTTGGTCTGTTCATATTTTCTGTTTCTTCCTGGTTCAGTCTTGGAAGGTTATACCTTTCAAAGAATTTGTCCATTTCTTCCAGGTTGTCCATTTTTTTGGCATAGAGTTGCTTGTGGTAGTCTCTTAGGATGCTTTGTATTTCTGCGGTGTCCATTGTAACTTCTCCTTTTTCATTTCTAATTTTATTGATTTGAGTTCTCTCCCTCTTTTTCTTGATGAGTCTGGCTAAAGGTAAATCAATTTTGTTTATCTTCTCAAAGAACCAGCTTTTAGTTTTATTGATCTTTGCTATTGTTTTGTTTCTATTTCATTTATTTCTGCTCTGATCTTTATAATTTCTTTCCTTCTGCTAACTTTGGGTTTTGTTTGTTCTTCTTTCTCTAGTTCCTTTAGGTGTAAGGTTAGATTGTTTATTTGAGATGTTTCTTGTTTCTTGATGTAGGCTTGTATAGCTATAAACTTCCCTCTTAGAACTGCTTTTGCTGCATCCCATAGGTTTTGGATGGTCGTGTTTTCATTGTCATTTGTCTCTAGGTAGTTTTTGATTTCCTCTTTGACTTCTTCAGTGATCTCTTTGTTATTTAGTAACATATTTTTTAGCCTCCATGTGTTTGTGTTTTTTACGTTTTTTTCCCTCTAATTGATTTCTAATCTCATACAGTTGTGGTCAGAAAAGATGCTTGATATGATTTCAATTTTCTTACATTTACTGTGGCTTGATTTGTGATCCAAGATGTGATCTATCCTGCAGAATGTTCTGTGCACACTTGAGAAGCAAGTGTAATCTGCTGTTTTTGGATGGAATGTCCTATAAATATCAATTAAATCTATCTCGTCTATTGTGCCATTTAAAGCTTCTGTTTCCTTATTTATTTTCATTTTGGATGATTTGTCCATTGGTGTAAGTGAGGTGCTAATGTCCCCCACTATTATTGTGTTACTGTCGATTTCCTCTCTTATAGCTGTTAGCAGTTGCCTTATGTATTGAGGTGCTCCTATGTTGGGTGCATATATATTTATAATTGTTCTATGTTCTTCTTGGATTGATCCTTTGATCACTATGTAGTGTCCTTCCTTGTCTCTTGTAACATTCTTTATTTTAATGTCTATTTTATCTGATATGAGTATTGCTACTCCAGCTTTCTTTAGATTTCCATTTGCATGGAATATCTTTTTCCATCCCCTTACTTTCTTATAGACAGCATATATATAGGTCTCGCTTTTGTATCCATTCAGCGAGCCTGTGTCTTTTGGTTGGAGCATTTAATCCATTCACATTTATGGTGATTATCAATATGTATGTTCCTATCACCATTTATTTAATTGTTTTTTGTTTGTTTTTGTAGGTCCTTTTCTTCTCTTGTGTTTCCCACTTTGAGAAATTCCTTCAGCATTTGTTGTAGAGCTTGTTTGCTGGTGCTGAATTCTCTTCACTTTTGCTTGTCTCTAACGCTTTTGATTTCTCCATCGAATCTGAATGAGATCCTTGCTGGGTAGAGTAATCTTTCCCAGTAAGATTAAATGTATCATGTCACTCCCTTCTGGCTTGCAGAGTTTCTGCTGAGAAATCAGCTATTAACCTTATGGGAGTTCCCTTCTATGTTATTTGTTGTTGTCCCCTTGTTGACTTTAATAATTTTTCTTTGTCTTTAATTTTTGCCAATTTGATTACTATGTGTCTCTGCCTGTTTCTCCTTGGGTTTATCCTGCCTGTGACTCTCTGTGCTTCCTGGACTTGGGTGCCTATTCCTTTCCCATGTTAGAAAAGTTTTCGACTATAATCTGTTCAAATATTTTCTCAGGTCCTTTCTCTCTCTCTTCTCCTTCTGGGACCCCTATAATGCGAACGTTGTTGCATTAAAGTTGTCCCAGAGGTCTCTTAGGCTGTCTTCATTTCTTTTCATTCTTTTTTCTTAATTCTGTTCCACAGCAGTGAATTCCACCATTCTGTCTTCCAGGTCACTTATCCATTCTTCTGCCTCAGTTATTCTGTTATTGATTCCTCTAGTGTATTTTTCATTTCAGTTGTTGTATTGTTCATCTCTGTTTGTTTGTTCTTTAATTCTTCTAGGTCTTTGTTAAACATTTCTTGCCTCTTCTCTATCTTTGCCTCCATTCTTTTTCTGAGGTCCTGGGTCATCTTCATCATAATTATTCTGAATTCTTTTTCTGGAAGCTTGCCTATCTCCACTTCATTTAATTGTTTTTCTGGTGTTTTATCTTGTTCCTTCACCTGGTAGAGAGTCTTCTGCTTTTTATTTTGTCTATCTTTTTGTGAATGTGGTTTTCTTTCCACAGGCTGCAGGATTGTAGTTCTTCTTGCTTCTGTGTCATTATGTTCTAAATGTATTTCTTTTGAATAGCAAGTACCTTGATTTTTAAAGTCTGATTTGAGAATATGTGCCTTTTAACTAGTGAGTTTAAATCATTTATGTTTTTGTTACTATTGTTATGTTCGGAACTGTTTCTACTTTAAGTTTTCACTTTGCCACTTAGAAGATAATGCTCATTTCAAATGGATAGCAATTCACTGCTATTCACCTCAGGAAAAGTCAAATCAGGTTTAAAATTCCTTTCCATTCCTCCACCAAAACAAAAGCTACAACAAAATTATTTATAAATCCCTCTTCTCCTTAAACACTCAAAGTAGGAACATGATGGGCAAAAATGGCATCTGTGTTTTTAATAAAAGATAAATATAGTGTAAAGCCATGGTCTTATTCCTCTGAACTTCTTGGGACTTATGTAGCTTATTATGTAACCTCTGTAATTTAAGTTGCCTAGCCAGTTGAATTTCATGTGTGATTATCATTGCCTGTTGAAAGTGCATTAATTTGTTGGAACAGGAACAGTGTAGGGGAGTTAATTATATGTTGTCAGCAATGAACAAATGTCAACGTTTAAAAATGAATTATTATTTTTGAGATACCATGATTAAATCAAACTAGTATGTGTTCAGGGATTGGGAGTGGGGATGGACACTCTGAGAAATAAAATAGCCTAGGGTGAAACACCTGGTTTTGTGAAAACTAATTTTTGAAGCATTGTCTTACATACTATGGCAAAATAAAAGAGCCCTGAAAGATACAAGGACTTTGACACTCATTATAACTGAGAACCTCAAGTAAAGATAAGATGCAATGTTTTCTCCAAATGCTATTGCCCGAATAAGGAAAACCTACAATTGAAAACTGAGATTAGTGTATACTTAACCTTGTTTTCTCTTCCCAGGGCCATGGCCACTGCATTAGTTGTTGGAGTTGTGAGACTTACTGAAGCTTTGTCTGGATTCCAGGTAAATTTTGTTTTATTTTCTGTAGAATTGCCATATGGACTTGAATATATTAAAACATATTTTCTAATCTTACAGAATCCCAAATTTGGTTGTTCCTTTATTCTTTGTACTGGTGACTGCTTTGTGAGGAGTGTGATGTAATGTGAATAGTGTAGGCACTAGGCATTAAATTCAAACTCTATATCTTAGTAGCTGTATAAGCCTGGACAAGTGAACTAACCACAAACACTTCAATTCCTCCATCCTCTGTGTTAGTTAACTTGATTGGTAGTGGGGGAGATCCTCTCACAGTGTATATGTATATCAAACCATAATGTTGTATACTTTAGATGTCTTACAGTTTTGTCAATTATACCCCAAATAAGCTGAAAAAAATTGTCTCTGTCCTTGAGCAGGATGTATTAAAAATATTGCTCTGCCTATCTCATAGAGGAATTGTGGGAATCAAATGAGGTAATGTATGTGAAGTTCTTATAGATCTTATAACACATTATAAAAAGGTTAGCTATGTTATTTGGAATCTCCAAAGCTACTACTGCATAGTATGGGTAGTATTGCCTTCACATGAATTCTTTAGTAATCACAACTTACATGGTGTTTTTGCCTTTATATTTGTTTCAGTAATTTAATATTTAATTTGTTTGTGAGGTGCTTTACTTTCATAACAGGATATACAAACAGCTGCCCATGACAAATGTAGTTGTTCTTAAATAACTTCTCAAATTTTCTTGCTAAAGGCACAAGAGTTATTGAAATAGCATATATATATACAAATTTTTTCAAGTCTAATTGCTGTAAAAATAATAACTTTTGTCATAAAACCTGCAGGTCTTTATCTAAATTTGTGTCAATATCATAGTAGTCTTTATAATCTTTTTAGGATTCCAACATTCAGTTAGGGATCAAACTCTTGAAAGTTGACTAAATCATTGCTGTTAAGTATTTTTTTAATTAAAAAAAAATTTAAATTGAGGTATAGTTGATTTACAATATTACATTAGTTTCAGGTACACAACATAGTGTTTCACACTTTTTATAGAATATACTCCATTAAAAGTTATTAGAAAATAATGGCTAAAATTCCCAGTGCTGTACAATATATTCTTGTTCCTTATCTATTTTTACATAATGGTTTATATCTCTTAATCCCATATCCCTATCTTGCTCCTCCCCTCTTCCCTTTCCCCAATGGTAACCACTAATTTGTTCTCTGTATCTCTGTTTACATATAGCTGTCCAGTTTTCCCAGCACCACTTATTGAAGAGGTTGTCTTTTCTCCACTGTATATTCTTGCCTCCTTTATCAAAGGTAAAGTGACCATATGTGCATAGGTTTATCTCTGGGCTTTCTATCCTGTTCCATTGATCTATATTTGTTTTTGTGCCTTTGCCACACTGTTTTGATTACTGTAGTTTTGTAATAGTCTGTAGTCAAAATGCATGATACCTCCAGCTCTTTTGTTCTTTCTCAAGATTGTTTTACTATTCAAAGTCTTTTGTGTTTTAGTACAAATTTTAAAATAATGAAGAATGCCATTGGTTTTTGATAGGGATTGCATTGAATCTGTAGATGGCCTTTAGTAGTATGGTCATTATAACAATATTAATTCCTCAAATCCATGAACATACTATATCTTTCCATCTGTTTGTGTCATCTTCAATCTGTTTCATCAGTGTCTTAATTTTTTAGTATTGGTCTTTTACATCCTTAGGTAGGTTTATTCCAAGGTATTTTGTTCTTTTTGATGTGATTGCAAATGGGATTGTTTCCTTAATTTCTCTTTTTGATAGTTTATTGTTAGTGTATAGAAATGCAACAGATTTCTGTATATTAATTTTGTGTCCGGCAACTTTACCGATTGATGAGCTTTAGTAGTTTTTTGGTGGTGTCTTTAGGATTTCCTAAGTACAGTATCATGTCATCTGCAAACAGTGACAGTTTTAATTCTTCCTTTCCAATTTGGATTCATTTTATTTCTTTTTCTGGCCTGATTGTTGTGACTAGGTCTTCCAATACTATGTTGAATAAAATTGACTAGAATGGGCACACTTGTCTTGTTCCTGATCTTAGAGGAAATGCTGTCGGCTTTTCACCATTAAGTATGAGGTTAGTTGTGAGCTTATCATATATGGCTTTTATTATGTTGAGGTATGTTCCCTCTATGCCCACTTTCTGGAAATGGATCTTGAATTTTACCAAAAGCTTTTTCTGCATTTATTCAAATGATTATATGGTTTTTATTCTTCAATTTGTTATTGTGGTGTATCACATTGATTAATTTGTGGATATTGAAGCATCCTTTCTTTTGAAAAAAAATTTTTTTAATTAATTTATTTAATTTATTTATTTTTGGCTGTGTTGGGTCTTAATTGCTGCGTACAGGCTTTGTCTAGTTTTGACGAGTGGGGGCTTCGTTGAGGTGTGCAGACTTTTCATTTCAGTAGCTTCTCTTGTTGCGGAGCATAGGCTCTAGGTGCACAGGCTTCAGTAGTTGTGGCACACGGGCTCAGTAGTTGTGGCACACGGGCTTAGTTGCTCCACGGCATGTGGCATCTTCCCAGACCAGGGCTTGAACCCGTGTACCTTGCATTGGCAGGCAGATTCTTAGCCACTGTGCCACCAGGGAAGCCCCAAAGCATCCTTTCATCGTTGGAGTAAATCCCACTTGGTCAAGTTTTATGATCCTTTTAATGTCTTATTGGATTCAGTTTGCTAATATTTTGTTGAGGATTTTTGCATCTATGTTCATCAGTGATATTGGCCTGTAATTTTCTTTGTGATAGCTTTGTCTGGTTTTGGTATTAGGGTGATAGCTTCATAGGGTGAGTTCAGAAGTGTTCCTTCCCCTGCAATTTTTTGGAACAGTTTGGTAGAATTCATCTGTGAAGCTATATGGTCCTAGACTTTCGTTTGTTGGGAGTTTTAAAATTACTGATTCAATTTCATTACTGGTAATTGTTCTGTTCATATCTTCTATTTCTTCCTGGTTCAGTCTTGGGAGATTGTACATTTCTAGGAATTTGTCCATTTCTTCTAGGATGTCCATTTTATTGGCATATAGTTGCTCATAGTAGTCTCCTATGATCCTTTGTATTTCTGTGGTTTCCGTTCTAACTTCTCCTTTTTCATTTCTGATTTTACTGATTTTGGTCCTCTCTGTTTTTTTTCTTGATGAGTCTGGCTAGGGGTTTATCAATTTTGTTTATTATAAGAGCCAGCTCTTAGTTTCATTGATCTTTTCTATTGTTCTTTTAGTCTCTATTTTATTTATTCCTGCTCTGATTCTTTATTATTTCTTGCCTTCTACCAACTTTGGGTTTTGTTTGTTTTTCTTTTGCTAGTTCCTTTTGATGTAAGGTTAGGTTGTTTATTTGAGATTTTTCTTGTTTCCTGAGGTAAGCATGTGTCACCATAAACTTCCCTCTTACAACTGCTTTTGCTTTGTCCCATAGATTTTTGATTGTTGTATTTATGTTTTCATTTGTCTCCAGGCATTTTTTAAATTCTTCTTTGATTTCTTCAACAATCCATTGATTGTTTAGTAGCATATTATTTAGCCCCCACGTGTTTGTGGTTTTTGAAGTTTTTTTCTTGTAGTTGATTTCTAGTCTCATAGCTATATGGTCAGAAAAGATACTTGTTATGATTTCACTTTTCTTAAATTTACCAAGGCTTGTTTTGTGGCCTAGCATGTGATATATCCTGGAGAATATCCCATGTGTACTTGAAGAGAATGTGTATTCTGCTGCTTTGAATGGCATATTCTATATATATCTATTAAGTCCATTAGTCTAATGTGTCATTTAAGGCCAGTGTTCTCTGATTGATTTTCTGGCTGGATGATTTGTCTATTGTTGTAAGAGGCATGTTAACCTGGGAGGAAAGGATTTGAATTTGAGAGTGGTCACCAGCATTCAATGAAGCCAAAAACCAAGATGAGGATTATAGAGTCTAGTGTGTTTGGTGTTAGGTGGCTGTGTTTTATATCCCACATTTGCCCCTTAAGAATGACTTTCTATCCTTCTCCAACCTGGTTTGTGCCCAGGGAAAGCTGACCTAACACACATCAACAATGTTCTTTTTCCCTCTGGCTTCTGGTTGGGTTTGGACAATGGGAGGCACTGAGGAGAGATAAGAGAACAGAAAGAGAGGTAAGTCCTGTTATTTATTTTGATATCTCTCTCACTCCTAGGTCACAGATTGGCAGGGGCAGTGTTCTCTCCCAACAACTAAAGCTCCTATTGGGCAGCACTTTCCTATAACTATGTCTCTCTGGTTTCCTCAAGGCCTGGGGGTAGTAGTCACTTTCACCTGTTGCTAGTGCTGTGGTGCTTTACCATCACCTGTTAGTTTCCTGCCTACATTCTTGTATACACATAGTCTCTTCATTATACTCCCTTCAATCATACCTTTTCTGTTTGTGCTGTTTCTTGCCAGAAACCTGCCTGGCACAGAGGTCATTGTTGATCTTTGTTAGAATCACTTTTAGTGGAGTGGTTGAGGAGGAGAGGTGGAGAAGGAAATGGAAAGAAAGAAAGAAAAAGCTTAAGGGCATGGATTCTTTTTTCAAGAATGTGGCAGTGAAGGGAAGGAGAATGCTTCATAGCTAGTGAGAATTCTGAAGAACTAGAGAAAAAAAATTTAATGAGAGATGTAGACTTAATTTTAGGTTGTGAATAAGAAGTTAATATAGAAGGAGAAGAAAAATTGTATAATGTAAGCAAAAAAGTTGTGAAATTTGAATGTGATATAATCTGATTAAAATCTCAGATGGCAGGATTAGCCTTGTACAGAGAGACATCTTTGAGAACAATGAAATGGTGACTAGAAGATTAATATATGTGGGGTAAATAATTAGGGAAGTTCTTGCTGAGGAGGCTCAATTTCTTCTGTGATGTTGAAGGCAATGTCATTTGTTCAGAGGGGGAAGGATTTGTGAGAGGAAGACTGACAGGGAATGATAAAGGATGAAATGGTAACTGTAGGAAATGGAAGAGGGAATTATTTGCTGGATAAGCTATGGACTCTAGTTGAAATGTCCAGAAATTTGGGGATTTAAAAGAGAAGTGCTTTGGAAGAATAACAGGATGAAATATGGAGTGTGCTAACAGGAAGGTGGTTGATGTCATCTTCCAAGTGTCTAAGCTACATGGGAAGGACAGAAATCATGAAAATGGAGATAGTGTTAAAAACACAAGGTTGAGAAATTGGAGGTCTTAAAGAATGTGCGTTGGGAGTAAAGGACTGAGAGAGCTTGAGGGGTAGATGCCTATCATCAGAGAATAGTATAATGAAATTGAAGATTTTTAAAAGGGTAGTGAAAGTAAAGGAGGAACTGAATAGATATGACAGTGTGTTAGCTAATCAGAGAGGCATGAGTGGATGACAATTTCTTCACTGAAATTCTATATCAGCTGGGTTCCAGAATATAAGACCTTAGACAGTAATAAAATAAAAATAAATCCCCATCTTTTTAAATTTCAGAAATGTGTGCTCCTAATTGCAAGTCCTGAAATGACTATATCTTACCCATTTTAATTACTACCCTCTATTATCTAACATAATTCCATGCATGTATTAGATACTCAAATATTTGTAGAGTATTTGAAAAAAAGAACAAAGAAAAACACATCAAATTTTCATTATAAGATAATAGCTTACTAGATATATTTGAGCAGCTAGGTATATGATTGTAATTATATTCTGCAATAAATTCAGTAAAAACTCCTTAAAATTCTGTAGATTTCTTTCTTATTTGATGTTAATGTTTGTTTGGCACTTCTGTTTTCAGAACTAATTTAATTTATATTTATTGTGGTATCTACAGTCAATTTGACATGGCAGGTTTTTTTTAGGATCTTTCTCTTTCAATTCAAATATATAGATTTTTAAAATAAGTTCCTTATATAGAGGAATGTGAGTGGTGTGTTTGGGATAGATAATCGCATTTAAACTTCTTCATAAATGAGCTTCTATTTATGTAAGCATATCTTTAAGATCTTATATTTATGTACTATGTTACCATTTTACTTCATATATAACTGTTAGTAATTATAACAATAATAATAACATTGGGTATTATTTATTATGTGACAGGTGCTGTTCTAAGTAGTTTAGACGATTTACTCATATTTTCCAAAATGTGCTATTATTATTCTTATTTTACAGATGAAGAAACAGGCATAGAGAGGTTAACTAACTTGCCTAAGATCACAAAATTAGTGAGTAGATTCAAACCTAGGAAGTCTAGCACCGGTGCTCAGGATATTAACTACCACTACTAATATAGACATAGATTTAGATACAAATGTAGATGCATTTATCATCTGCTTGCTTAAATGTCTGTTTTCTTTACCTTGAGCTCCCTAAGGTCAAGGACATTGCATGGCACATTGCAGCTTATCAATAAATATTGTAAACTAATGAAAAATCTTCTCACTTTCCAAGATAATTTTGCTGTTTCCTACAGATTTTCCTATTATATTTATAATACTTTTCAACTAACACTCTTGGCTTTTCTTTTCAAGTCTATTCCAGTTATTATTTGGGTGGTTTGTTATGAGACATGTTATGACATTTTAAATCTCTACATCTAAAACTTCATTCTTTTGCTGAGACAAAAATTATCTCTTCCTCTCCTCCTGCCAAATATCACAGCAGATTAAGTATTTACATGAGGGGAGTTTGTAGTCCAGGATTTCTACAGCAGCGGGCTTCAAATATTCTAGTCAAATCCTGCTTTTTTTCTGACTCTTCCTGATGAGTGTTATCGTCAGAGCTTCACTCTGGCATCTATTAGCCACTTAGCGCTTATTTTGGGAATGGTTGCTTTCATCACTACTCCCTTTACATAGGTGCCACCTAGTTACTTTTGTTTTGGCAATTATGGGTTAAATACATTCCAGGGGTTAGTCCTGCTTAAGTTTGCTAGCTCTCTATTTTAAATTAATGCACAGTGGGTCATTTCTTACAAGAGTAAAGCTTTCATTAAACAGGAATCTTTCAAAGCACTCATTTTTATTCTTTTCCATAGATGAGAGTCTTCTTTCACCATTAAGTGATGCTTTTCTCCCTCTGCCCTACAAAGCTACACTACACTGCAGTTAATAATGACTGGTGGTTGAAAAGAATTTATACTTTAATCTTAAAATATTGTTCTCTTTTGAGATACATGTTTGACTGTCCTTCCCCACTGCCTTGTGATCATCTTTTTAAGTATTTACTTCCAGTCCATCGAATTAATATCACCCTAAAAGACCTGTTCCACTAAAGAGTTTTTAAATGATAAATATCACATATAAGGATACTGTTTTTTGCTATGGTTTTTAAGTCTAGTAATTCCCTAACAGAGAACTCTGTAAGGGATTAATAAATTCATTAGCAGTTACTCAATAGGAGAAAACATGTGGAACTCTTTTTAAAAAGCTCCTCATTTTATATATAATTACCCTTCAGTCTCCCTCCTAGCATTCATCAATTTAGAAATAGGCCATAGGGTATTTAAAATGCCTTTCCCAATTGGTAAAGTGGAATAGAAGATGGAATTTTGGATTCATAAGCAGAAACTACCTATTGCAATAACTACATGTTAAGGACTGGTCAGTGTAAGCTGGTCACAGTTAGGAATTCTGTCTCACCCATATTTGAATCACCAGTATCTAGTATAATTGCAGACCTTCTTTTTCTTTCCCATTCTTCTTTTCCCTTTTTCTTCCCTTCCTCCAGTTGAGACATAGGATTTTGGGGTCTAGGAAAGAGGTAGAGCTGGAAATGTGAGTTTGAAAGCAGTCTGAATATAAATGGTATTTAAGACTATAGACAGGAGGGAGTTACCTAGGGTGAATGTTTAGAGAAGTTAGAGAAGGAGACTTAGAGGAATAGTCAGTAGGATAGAAGCAGGATGTGTTCAAAGAAGCCAAAGGAAGTGACTTAAAAATAGGGGAGGTTGTCAGCTCTGACACATGCTTATAAGAGATAGAATAAAATAAGGAATAATGCTGAGTCTAAACTCATACTGTTCACTGTAAAACAGGCCAATAAATCGAGAGATGAGTTGTTGGGGCAAGGAATAGCAACTTTATTCAGAAAGCCAGCGGACCGAGATGGTGGACTAATGTCCCAAAGAACCATGTCACCTGAGTTAGAATTCAGGTTTGTTTTATACTAAAAGGGAAAGGGGTGTGGTAGATTGTTGCAAACTTCTTGGTGCCAGAATCCTTTGTTCTTGCATCTGTCCATGTAAGTCCCATCACAGTGTTCCTATAAACCTCCAACAAGACAAATGTTATACTCAATTCTGCAACTTTATATCTCTAGATGAATGGAAAAGTGTTATACCTTTAAAGGTCAACACCTTGAGAATGGGCTATCCTGTGTATTTCAATATTAGTTTAGTGATTAACTTGCAACAAAAACAGTATAATACAAAGGTTAAAGTAAAAGAAATAGATCCAATATGGAGTCAGATTTGTCTTTCCCTGTTACAATAAGACTTATAAGGAATAAACTTAAGTTTGACAAGGTGATTACAACTGTAATTAGACTGCTTGGGACAAAGGCCTGATGGGAGTGGGATGAAAAAAATTAGAAATGAGGAATAAAGATGATGACTTTAGACACTTCTTTCAAGAGATGTGATTTTATTAAAAAATTTTTTAAAAATATTTATTTTATTTACTTATTTATTATTTTTGGCTCTGTTGGGTCTTAGTCGTGACACACAGGATCTTCATTGCAGCGCGCGGGCTCTTCGTTGTGGTGCGCAGGCTTCTGTCTAGTTGTGGCATGTGGGTTTTCCCTTCTCTTGTGGCGCGGGCTCTAGAGTGCATGGGCTCTGTAGTTTGCGGCACGTGGGCTCTCTCGTTGAGGTGCTAGAGCTCAGTAGTTGTGGCACGTGGGCTTAGTTGCCCCATGGCATGTGGGATCTTAGTTCCCCAACCAGGGATCGAACCCTCGTCCCCTGCATTGGAAGGCGGATTCTTTACCACTGGACCACCAGGAAGTCCCCCAAGAGATGTGATTTTAAAGGGAAGCAGAGACGTGAAGAATAGCTGGAAATTTTAAATTATAAGGGGCATACTTTAAATAGTGGACAATTTAAAAACTCATTTGTAAGCCAGTATGAATAATACAGCATAGAGAAAGTGAGAAATAGATGGTGCGGGTAGAGGGGAAATAATTTCAGGAATAAAATTACTGTGTGGGTGAGCATAGGATCCATAGCACAGTTTGATCAGTCGGGCTGAGCTGCGTGAGCTTCTTCCATTTTAACATCAATGGAAACAGTGTTTACATGAAGGTGTACATTTTAGATTGGTAATGGAAAGGTGAGGTAGGGCTCATCTGATAATTTCTGTTTTCTCAATGAAATATGGGCAAGGTGAAGTGTTTGGCATGGGGTCAAAATGTTTTAAGGAAAAAAGAGAAGCCATAAAATAGTCGTTTAGGAGAGTGAAGACTAGAATTTTTGACATATGTCTGGTTTCAACATTGGTTCACCAGAGGAAAATGTGCAAACCTGTTTTAAGCACACTTGTCTCTGAGAGCCCACACTTGGTTACTTATCAAGCACCATGTCTTCAAAGATAGGCTATATCACTTTGGCTCTCACTCACTGTCATTTTCCACTCTGATTCAGACACCTAGAATTTTCTTTTATCTTGCTCTTCAGCTCATTCATGCGTTTAAAAACATTTTTTTCAAATTATATTTTATTTTGCATTTCTATGTGTTTTGTGTAGGAGGAGAGTTTTCCAGATGTTTTCAAGGGATATGGAAGTAGAACTTCTACTTCTCTGAATTTGTTTCATCATTTATGAAATGGGAGTAATATCTACTTGCAGAATTGTAGTTAACTATTAGAAATGATATGTATAAAATATTGGCCCATAAAAGACAATCAATAAATGATAGTTGTAATTATTATTACCACTAAATATTATTTTGTCTAAAGAATAAAAAGACC
The DNA here is from genome assembly GCF_000442215.2 of Lipotes vexillifer. Lineage (NCBI taxonomy): Eukaryota > Metazoa > Chordata > Mammalia > Artiodactyla > Lipotidae > Lipotes > Lipotes vexillifer. The sequence continues at coordinate 1,855,372 of NW_006777506.1, forward strand.
TTGCTTCTACCCTGCTTTTTATCCTAGATAAAGTTAGCTTCTGAAACTCTGAAGCTGTATTTTTAAACAAATACTTTTTAAACAATTTTAATGTGCCACAAAGTTTCTAAGTTTCTTATGTATTAGTTTGGTTGGAATATAAGATATCTTACTGAAAGATAAATTTTTGTATTTTGTGTTATATAATGTTTTAAGGCCTTGATAATGTAATATTTGAGAAAGAATAGACTTTAAATTGGAACTGTATTTGCTTATGAGACTTTATTCTTATTACACAAGAAAAAAATTATATTAAAAATATAATTTGAAAAACACAGTAATAACAATGAGGATAAAACATGGAGTAAAAAAGCCAACATATAACTTGAAAGGGATTTTTGAAAACTGTCACAATATTATCCATATCCTCTTTGTCTACTAAAATATTACTGAAGACTACAATGTTTTGAAGTAAAGCATTATATCAATTTGAGTAACTAGTACTAAGAAATGCTAATCATATAATTTTAGTGTCAGTCTGGGTTTTTTTTTCCCAAATTAGAATAGCCATTACTACACTTGGTGTTCTCTAAAGGAATATAAATACTACCAAAATCAATGTTCAATGCTTAAGGGAGAAATATGAGACACTGACATAGTGAATCTTTATTCCATATCTTCTTCCATGTTGCTCTGGTCTAGGACATGCATTTCTGTTTCAGGTAATAACCCATATTCATTCAGGAAAGATTCCACATCCCCAGTAAAAAAATCTTCGGCAAACTGTTCAGCAACACTAACGAAATTGCTTATGAGTTCCCCACCTTTGTAGACGAGCAGTGTGGGGAGTACATCTGAGGAAAAGCGGTCCCCAGCACCTGTATTAGAAGCTTTTATTTTACAAAACTTGACCGTAGGGTATTCGGCTGCAAGGCATATTAAGCTACTGTTTAGAGCATCACAGCCCTTAATACCATCTTCATAAATGTGAACAATGATTGTGATTATTTTCTGCTCCTTTTCAATGGTTTCCAGGAATTGCTCCCCAGATTCCAGCTCATAGACAAACCCATATCTAGGCCCGAAACTCAGCTTCTGGTGCATATCCTGCATACACTGCCTACGGTATTTACGAAGGCAATTTTCATCTTCTTTTTCTCTGTGGATTAGCTCATATTCTTGAACGCTCATCTGGAAATAGATGAAAGAAATGATAGAGATCATTCAGTCAGAAATTTATATTCCTTATAATACCAAACCCATTCTCAAAGAGTTTGCGTTGGCTATCCCCCCTACCTCCTGAGATGGCCTTCTCCTTCACCTCATTTGTTCAAATGTCACCTTCTTTGATTATTCTACCTAAAAGTGTCCCTGCCCCATGTTCTTTATGCTGGTTTATTTTTCTTCGTAGCAATAAACATTACTTGATATTATAGTATATGTTTCATTGTTTAATATTAGTTTTTCTAACTTTTATGCTGTATGGGGGCAGAATTTAGTGTCTGGCACATAATAGGGGTTCAGTAATTATTTCATGATTAAATACGTGCATAAGTATTGCTAAATATAGTTGAGCTATGAGATGGTCATGAAATGTGCCACTTTGGGTGAAAAAAATCCAGCAAGGTCTGCTTTAGAGTGACTTTCATAAAAGTGTATACACATGCTCATACATGCACAAGTGCCTGTACACGCACTTAAATGTGTTTCCAACAAATGCCTTTGGACACTATTGTCTCCTCCACAAAAGTTGTGAAAAAAATTTTTTCTTATCACTTACTAATTTTTTTGGAATATGTAGGATGGAATTTAAGAAAGACAGCTTTTACTACTATTTGGAGTTCACCAGATTAGCCAAAAGACCAGCAGCATCACCATTACCTGAGAAGTTCTGGGAAATGCAAATTTGGGGATGCCACCCCAGATCTACTGAATCAGACTCTGTGTGAGGCTGAGTGAGACATGTTTAAACAAGCCCTCTAGGTGATTCATATGCACTGGTTTAGGCTAAAATGCGAAAAGACCTAACTTCTATCTTCCAAGACAGCTACTTTTAACTGAAGCTGGAATATAAAATTACCTACAGAGCCTTTCTTAATAGCTATGTCATTATTAACTTAGTCAATAGAATGTTAAACACCCTTTTCCTTCACACACACACACACACACACACACACACACACACCAAGATATAAAGGAGTGATAATGGGACATAGTGTGACGATATAAAGGTAATGGGACATAGTGTGACTAAGAGATGTGGAGCAGCCCAGAACCAGTGAAGTTGGACGACTCCCAAATTTATGGAAAATCTACTATGTCTTAGACAATTTACATAGATTATTTTTCTTAATCTTCACAATAAACCTATCAGGTAGTTTTTTTACAGAAGATACTGAGATTAAGTAGAAGTATTTGGTGCTTTCATTATTTCCTTTTCTTGTTTCTTCCTCCTATATTTGTTTTTCTAATGTCCTCATTCTATTATTGTTTTCTGCTTTAAAATTATCGTTCCAACTTAATTTGTTTTAATCCTAAACATTGTTAAATGTTTTATATAATTTTTAAGTTGCTACCATAATTCTGCTAATTTAACAGGCTGAACCACAAAATACTGATTTACATATGCATTTGAGCATTCTTATGAGAACTTGTTCCATTCACATCTTCAGGCAAATAGATATTTAGGCATTCAGATACATTTCTAAAGCTTAACCTTAATACAATATTTTTAATCATTATAATGTCTCACATTTATATAGCATTTTACATGTTTCAAAATATGTTCTCATTTATTTTCTCATCACATCCCTTTAAAACAAGTGAAGGAGGTATTGTTATAGTTCCTCAGATAGGAAAATTTAATTGTCTCATCCATATCACATAGTGACTCAGTGAAGGAACCAAAATCTGAAAACGAGATCTTTTTTTTCCACTTCCCTCACAAACATTATATTGCATTAATTTTTTTTTTTTTTGGCTGTGCCAGGTTTTAGTTGCAGCATGAGGACTTCTTAGTTGCAGCATGCATGTGGGATCTAGTTCCCTGAACCCAGGCCCCCTGCATTGGGAGCACAGTCTTACCCACTGGACCACTAGAGAAGTCCCTGAAAATGAGATCTTAGATTTGAAGATTTTTTACAATGGCCAGAAGCCTAGAACCAAGAATATTTCTGATGCAGAGACTGTCTGTTGAGAATCAATATACAACAATCAATATACAACAACTCATATATGCTGGTTTGGAGATAAATAAACCACTAAAGTGATTTTTCCCCACAATGAAAATCACCTTATGGTTTCTTTTAGTATTTCTTTAGTATTGCTGTTGTTTTTATATAAATAATATGTGCTAATTATAAAGATTCAAAACTGAACTAAAAGCTAAAGGAAGGAAGTAATAAATACTGAAATTTTACCACTCTGATACTCTAAGATAATCTCCATCAAGATTTTAGAGATCATCTTTTTATATTTCGCTTTTTTATGTATGTGTGACATACACATTATATAATAAGAAATAAGTGAGAATTTTTAAAAATGCTGCTCTTAAAAAAATTATGGATATATTTTTTCGTAGTGTGGCTTATTCTGCTTACCTTCTTCCTCCTCCTTGGAAAGGAGGTTGAGAACTGTCAACCAATCCCACCCTTCCAATTAACCAATATTGTCAATTTGGTCAGTGTCTTTCCATACTTTTCTACATACATGCTCATATAATCATAAACATAAACATAATCATAAGCATAAACATATACAGTGTTTGTTTTCCATTGCTCTAGGGAATGGGATCATATAACTTAAAATTCTCTGTATCTTGCTTTCTCATGTTGTGGAACTACCTCTAAGTCAACTCATGTATTTGTAACTCATTCTTTTAACAGTTGCCATGTATTTCTTAGTATGGGATGACTTTATAGGCATAGGCGTTTACTGCATTTCCTTTTTTTTTTTTTTGCTAATACAAACAATACTATAGTAAAAATACCTGTAGATTATTTATTTTTGATTTCTTATTATCTTACCTTTCTGCTGAATCTTTCTTTTGAGTCTTTGTCATCCCCACTCTGAGGAGAAGACATTTGTCTGAGAATCTCCTTCTTACTGGGTGGGAATGAATTACAATCTTCACTCTCCAATTTAAACTTTCTCCAATCACTTATTACTCCTTTGGGTCCTGGAATAAAATTTAAAACAAATTGTTTTCCTTTTTACTTTCCAAAGGACTATTTACACAATTGATAGTTGTGTAAGTATTGCCATGGGAAAAGACTTGCTATCTTCTGTATCAGAAAAATTATCTTATTTGGGCTAGAAATTTCTGACTGCCTTGCTCATAGAAATGTTTTCCCACATTAATCTTGTTAAGTGGGTTTTGACTAAGAATCTTCCTATAACATCTGTGTTAATGAAAATACAAATTATGCACTTTGAGCTATTGGAAAAAATTGTGGGTAAAGGTATTTAAAAATTAGAGTATAGAGAGGAAACTAGAATTTTATAAAAATAGTACTGTCATTAAATAAGAAAGAAACTTCAGCAATAAACTAAAATTGTAAGCACACTTTTGTTTTTTTCAGTACACGGGCCTCTCACTGTTGTGACGTCTCCCATTGCGGAGCACAGGCTCCAGACGCGCAGGCTCAGCGGCCATGCCTCACGGGCCCAGACGCTCCGCGGCATGTGGGATCTTCCCCGACCGGGGCACAAGCCCGTGTACCCTGCATCGGCAGGTGGACTCTCAATCACTGCGCCACCAGGGAAGCCCTGGAAGCACACTATTAACAAAAGAAACTAGGATTTGGGGGGAAACAGATTGAAATATTATCAAGATCCAGAGAACAATAATGACAATAGCACTTAAAAGACAGCCAGTAAGAGGGAAGCCTGACTTCAATTAAAACCAAAATGGGGCTTCCCTGGTGGCGCAGTGGTTGAGGGTCAGCCTGCCGATGCAGGGGACACAGGTTCGTGCCCCGGTCTGGGAAGATCCCACATGCCGCGGAGCGGCTGGGCCCCTGAGCCTATGGCCGCTGGGCCTCCGCATCCGGAGCCTGGGCTCCGCAACCCGGGAAAACTAAAATGGCTTTAAGAAACTTATTATATAACCATTCAATTCTTTCTAAGATCCTAAGAATCTTTTTACAAATATAGAAAAGATGGAATTTGCAGATTTAAGAATATTAATTAAATCAAGGATGATTTAACTGAAGTTTTGATGTTCAGTGGCCCTGATAAATAATAACAGTGTTTGGAAGAAGGTCTAAATTCTTGAAAATATGGAGTTTTAAATATCCTTCACTAAAACTTAACCATATCCATACTTTAATATTGTATTATGTATGTAGATGTATTCTCTCTCCCACATATTTCCTAATAATTTTTATTTATATAATAATAATATACAATTTTAATATAAATTTATTTGTATTAATTATGTTCAGACAATCGATGTTTTTTTTACTTACTTGTGTAGTCTTCATTTTCCAGATGTGTATTCCGCATATACAAAATATGCATGTGTATAGCATGCGTTTATGTGTGAAGAAAAGAGAGTCCCTTTTTTCCTCTTTTTTTACAAATGGTAGTATATTATGCACACTTCTGTTCACTTTTCTTTTTTTACTTCATAATATATCTTAGAGATTTTTTTCACATATGTACATAAACATCCTTTTTCAAAAATGGAGGCATGGTATTCTACTGTGTAGATATTAATTTACTTAGTTTCTTATTGATGTAAATGGTTGCTCCACATTTTTTCTCTGACATATGATTCTGAGTGAAGAACCCTGCACATACATTTTTTTCCTCTCTGTTCAGGTCTACATATAGGTAATGGTAGTAAAACTGCTTGGTCAAAAAGCATATATATTTCTAATTTTAATATTGCTAAACTACCTTTAAAGAGGTTGTACCAATTTACACTGCTACCAGTAATGTATGAGTATGCCTCTTTCCAAAGTGTGATATTAAACTTTTTTACTTTTACAAACCATGTGAAAAAAACGTATTTCACTATATAGTTCTAACTTTGTAAGTGCCTATAAATTTTTTTTTCTAAATAGTCTATTCTATATTTTGCCCATTTCTCCATTTGGTTGTTGGTTTTATTCTTATTGATTCGTAGAAATTTTAGTATATATTAGGAAATTCACCCTTTGTCAGTTAGTTGCAAATGTTTTTCCTCAATTTGTTAAATTTTTTTTGGATTTTGCTCCTGATGACTTTTACCAGACAGCAGACATTTGCTTCCCCCCCTTCCTCCCTCCCTCCCTCCCTCCCTCCCTTCCTTCCTTCCTTCCTTCCTTCCTTCCTTCCTTCCTTTTCTTTCTTCCTTTCTTCCTTCCTTTCCTCATTTATATAGCTGAATTTATCAATCTTCCTTTATGGTTTCTTGGTTTTGTGTCATACTTAGAAGGTATTCTAAATACTGCCACTATGAAATTAGTTTTCATGCATTTTTGTTTAGTACTCATATGAATTCATTCAAACTCAAATTGACATCTAATTAAAACTGTTCTAAAAGTATTTGATTTCACATTAATTTATCCAGTCAAATATTTTTTAGATGATTCCACAACCCATTCAAAGGTATTACTTAAATTTCATACTGCATAGTGGCAATAAGAACATTAGAGATCTCCAGATCTAATTTTAATTTTATAATTATTTTTTTCTTTTAACTTTGCTTACCTGTGTGTGTGGCCTGTCCTTCAGAGTCTTCCTCCAAACTTTGCCTTTTGGCTCCTTCCATTTTAGAGATTCAGATTTGATATAATCTATAGGATAAACAAAGAAATAATGACGGCAGATGAATTCTAGGAGAAATATATGTATACATTCTGCTTCCAGGTTCCATGTAAGTTAAGGGTCATCACTAAGTGATGCAGTGTTTAGTTTTCTATCTACCTTGTAAAAGCACATTAATTTAATATTTGTGTCCTTAAAGATATCTGGACCTAAGAATTTTACATAATTTATAGTTTGTCTTTTTTTTACTTAAAAAGCCTTCAGGTTGGGTCTGTGTACTTAGTAAACATTATTTATTACTGATTTTCTTTTTTATTACTGTTTGTTACCAAATTTCATAAAATTATATTCTAATCATTTTATATAATAATAATGTTTTAATTAATAATAATTATATACTTACTATGAACATTTGTATGTGCCAGGCATTGTACCAATCATTTTATTGTGTCAAAAGTCACTTCATTCTCACACAACCATATATAGCAGGGACAATTATTAATACCATTTTACAAGTGAGGAAGCTGAAGGACAGGGAGTTTAAGTTTTACTTGCCTAAGGTCACATAGTAAGTGGTGGAGCAAGGATTTGAATCTACATTTGATTTTAGAGCTGTCTTAAAGCATTACACTATTAATGGAAGTTAAAATACTGTATCATTTTTTTCTCAGTGTGATTTGACAGATCCAGCTTCTGAACTGGCATTAAAGAACTATGATCTAAGGAATAGTGTGATTTGAAGCCTAACACTATAACTTCTCTCCATACCATAAAGCACGTTTTGGTGACATTACCCACCAAGCAAATGAAAACAGCCAGTAACTATGCCTATAGAATTTTGAGAAGCTAAAATTTGTCACAAAATCTACCAAAAGCACATGGAGTTTTATTCTTAGGAAACTCCGTGATGCCTTCATGTAGAATCTATTTATTCCTAGTTCACATTCAAATCCAACTTATTTGCCTATTTATTTTTCCATTATCTGGAAAACTCTATTATACATACTAACACATTCCCCAAGAAGGTCCATATAGTTGTGACTTTCTTGAAATTTTCAAGTCAAGGAGGGTATACTGACAGGGGATATGCTATCTTTCTCCTTCTTCTACCCTTTCCCCTTTGCCTCTTTCTTTCAAAGTCAGTTATTTTTAGATTAATTAATTAATTTATTTATTTTTGGCTGCGTTGGGTCTTCATTGCTGCTCATGGGCTCTCCCTAGTCCTGGCGAGCGGGGGCTACTCTTCGCTGCGGTGCTCGGGCTTCTCATTGCAGTGGCTTCTCTTGTTGCAGAGCATGGGCTCTAGGTGCACAGGTGTTAGTAGTTGTGGCACACAGGCTCAGTAGTTGTGTCACACAGGCTTAGTTGCTCCATGGCATGTGGGATCTTCCCGGACCAAGGCTCGAACCCCTGTCCCCTGCATTGGCAGGTGGATTCTTAACCACTGCACCACCAGGGAAGTCCTCAAAGTCAGTTTTAAGCAATGATATCACCCAGTTTATGCTTTGATCCCATCTTAGTTTTTTGTTGATAAACACTGAGCTTGGTCTGTTTGTTGATTTCCCAAGGCACAGAATGGTAAAAGAGAACTCTTTGTCTTGATTCCCTTTTTGTCTGGGACTTCTGCCCTCAACATTTGGACTGGTATCTTAATTTTATTGTTTCCCTCATTACAGTTCCTACCCAGAATCAGTGGAGGTCAAAGGTCTTTGCCAATTTGATTTGCCAATTTGAACAAGAAAAGACTTTTAAGAGAAGGCTGTCAAGGGAATGCCAGTCCATTCCACAGTATTTATGTAGCTATAAATGTAATAGAGAATTTTAAATCTGAATGGATTTAGTAGTGAAAAAGAATAAAAGATAATGAAAATAAGAGAAAATGGAGATAAATAAATGTTGTTGGACAAAAGAGGCTACTTAATTACTTAATGCAATTATTTAAAAATAGTTTTTGAAATAAGAGCAAAAAAAATAATTTTTGCATCTAAGAAAAATGAGTATTATAAGTTTGCTTCAAAACACCACTGCAGAACAAAGTAATGGAAACTGTTTCATAACTTCAATAGCTATCTAGTCCCCAGAAAAGTAGAGACTCAAGACAGTCTCTTTTATTTTGCAAAAGTAGATTGATAATTTGGGGTAGCTACTATTCACAATAAATATACATAAGTTTAAGAAATCCTAAAAAGAATTTTATTTCAAATGGTGAAGAGACAGAAGCATAGCTTATTTCTTGACCTGTTTCTTGCCAACCTAGTTGGCAATCTAGTGGAGAAAAGAAAGAAATTTCACTTTTCAAAAAGACTTTCACCAATTTCAAGGAATTCCTTTACTGAAGAGATAATCCAGTTACATGGGGGAAAACCTGTTTCATTGATTGGATTAGCATATGTTAAGAATAGACTATGGGCCAGGCATTCCCCTGGGCTCTGAATTACATGAAGAACAAAACTCTTCTAGTATGGCATTCACAAATACTAAGACTGAAGTCAGCTGGGTTACCTATGTAGTAAAAGACAGAGTCTGTTCCTTACCTAATGCTTCCATTTGAGTTAGAGTACAAAGATTGGTGAAATTTACTACTAAGGGAACCAGTCAACGGAGACAGAAATTTGAAGAAAAATATTGAAATATGAGGCATATTTGCTTGCACTGCTTGAAGACACTAGAGGAAGACACAAGTCTAGTGTAATTAGCTATTGATATATTTGACCTGCCCACCTGTTAATATCCCCCGTCATTAACTTACTATGGGGCTTTCTGATTATCTCAAATAATTTATCTTCTTCAAAATTTGCTTTAATATCCTAAAATTAATCCAGTTAGTATTTGGAAGGTGCTCAGATGCTTACACATAGTAAGTGCTATATAAGTCTGTAAAATAAAATAAAAATATATCTTTAAAATTTCTATCTTTTATGTTTCTATATATAATGTAACAGTCATTTACAAAATATGATCAATATTTGGCTTGCAATAGTATTATTAGTGGCTAATAAATTCCATGTCTGCTTTAGGTTAAAGGATTTAAAGTAACAATAGGATTATTACAAGACTTTGTGTTATTGTAAACACATGCTGTGTGATTGGAAATTAGTGATAAAGTAGGGCAAGAAGACAAAAAAATCTGCCACCTTCCCCAAGATCTACTGTGGTTCAAGAGTTACTGTATTTTCCATATGATACATTATAAAAATCTGTGATGTTGTTCCTTTTTGATTTTAGACAGTTATAATACTGTTTCAATTAATAAAATCTGTGTTAAGTAAAAATTGTGTTTGGATGACCTTTGACAGAATGTCACTCACTCAAATGGGTACTACCAAACTCTTTTTTTTTTTTTTTTTTTGCGGTCCGGGGGCCTCTCACTATTGTGGCCTCTCCCGTTGCGGAGCACAGGCTCCTGACGCGCAGGCTCAGCGGCCATGGCTCACAGGCCCAGCCGCTCCGCGGCATGTGGGATCTTCCCGGACCAGGGCACAAACCCGTGTCCCCTGCATCGACAGGCGGACTTCCAACCACTGCGCCACCAGGGAAGCCCCCCCGTTTTTTTTTAATATATCTTTATTGCAGTATATACAATTGCTTTACAATGTTGTGTTAGTTTCTGCTGTACAACAAAGTGAATCAGCTATATGTATACATATATACCCATATCCCCTCCCTCTTGTGTCTCCCTCCCACCCTCCCTATCCCACCCCTCTAGGTCATCACAAAACATTGAGCTGATCTCCCTGTGCTATGCAGCAGCTTCCCACTAGCCATAAATTTTACATACCAAACTCATCAAAAGTAAAAGTAAATATTGGTGAGAAATATAGTTTAAAAGTATAATTCTACCAAGTTAGTGTTTATTTTCCTCTTAGTTTAGGATTTTAATAGTAGTTTAAAATAATAGCTTATGTGGGATAAGATTTTTCGAACTTTGTTCTCAAAACTCTAACACCTGCCATCCATGGTTTAGTAATTATTAAGAAATAAAATGACACAATTTAAAACAATTTTTCTTTTAGTTCCTGTTTTGCACATAATAGTGATAATCTAGAATAGAAAGGAAGTAAGTGAAATTCTTAAGTATTTGGGTTTTTGTTTGTTTGTTTTTTTGTTTTGTTTTGTTTTGTTTTTTGCGGTACGCGGGCCTCTCACTGCTGTGGCCTCTCCCGTTACGGAGCACAGGCTGCGGACGCGCAGGCTCAGCGGCCATGGCTCACGGGCCCAGCTGCTCCGCAGCATGTGGGATCTTCCCGGACCAGGGCACGAACCTGTGTCTCCTGCATTGGTAGGCGGACTCTCAACCACTGCGCCACCAGGGAAGCCCAAGTATTTGTTTTAAAAAACTCTCTAAAATCCCCAAATCCACCCCTAAAATATTTCATTATCATCATTGTTCTTGTTCACATGATACCGTGATGATGACATTTGTTTATCATTTCATATATGTTGATCTAATCTAATGAGAACATCTAGTTTAGAATTTACTGTAGATTCTCAGTGTTCCAGAAGAGCTTTGCTTTCAATACTAACTGTTGTAATTTACTGGAAGGTTTTCAAATAGTGGGCTCATCTCATCACTGTTTAAGGTATGGGCTCATCTCATACCTTAAACTGATTTTTCTCCTAGCATCCACAGCAATTTGTAGAACTTATTTTTACATACTTCACTACTGTAAGTTCTTCTAGGACAGAGATTAGTCTTCACTTGTCATTGCCTTACTTCTTATAACTGTTTCACATGTTATAAAAAATCCATAAATGACAGCAGCAATTTTGAAAGAATATAAATGCTAGGTACTTTATACACACTGTTTTAAATTTTCACAGAACAATTTTCCTCATTTTTCAGATGTGAGTTCTCAGGCTCTGGGAGTTTCAGTGACTTGCCAATGCTAGTATGGAGTAGATAGAGCTAAATTTCAAATCCAGGTTTCTCTGACTTTCAAATCTCTAAAATACTTATTTTTTCCACTATGCCATCACCTATTCAATAGCATGCTTAATGAATGAAACAAATCAACCTAATTTTTGCATAAGCCTTAAAACCAAGATGAGAATATGAAAAATAACAGATCAATAAGTCACCATGTCCTTGTTCTTTGAGATTGTGTTTATTCTAATGATATATTTCTTGAGATAGTATTTATTTAAATTATATTTTTCTTGAGATAGTACTTATATGAATTATATTGTCTCTGTTTGGATTAAACCTCATTCATTTATACTAAATGTAATAGAAGAGTCTATTTATTTCAAGTTATCTGAGTTAATTCTAAATGACTGATAATGACTGGAAAGTTAATATAAAAGACAAAATGGCTTTGCCTGCTGTTGGTTCTTGACAGTCATACCTACTGATTGAGAATTTATCATCAATCCTATGTCTCTGGATCACTCATAAAAGCAAGTGTAATAGGCAATATACATCAATTATGTATCAAAATAAAACTACAAAACGCTCTTTATAGAACTACTCTTGCTTGTGTAGCAAAATTAAGGAAATGTTACACTGAGCTTTGTGTGGAGATTTGTGCAACTAAGTGAGATACTTCACTCAAGGACTCATCTCAACCTTTTTGAAAGAATTAATTCTGTACTCCAAAGAACAACATTTGAATTTTTAAATGTAATTGAAATAACAATTCTATGGCTTCAGCAATCTTTAAGATCAATTTCTAAAATTAAGCCTGTTTCTTAGTCCTGTTTTTATGTAGCTCAACTTTTATATAAAAATCTTCTCAATGTGTGGCATATCTTTGGAAACTAACACTTAATCTTTCAAACTTTATGCCACTTTTCTATTTGTCAAAAATCACATGTAAACATAGTTTCCTGGTAACTGAGGCTTCTTGGGGTGCTATAACAAAATATTACAGACTTTGAGGCTTAAACAACAGAAATTTATTTTCTTACAGTTCTGTAGGCTAGAAGTCTCAGATCAAGGTCTGGCAGGGTTGGGTTCTGGTGAAGCCTCTCTTCCTGGCTTACAGACAGCCACCTTCTTGTGTCTTATATGACAGAGAGAGGGGGAGCTCTGGTGTCCCTTCTTGTTAGGACACTAATCCTATGGATCAGGGTCTTACCCTCATAACCTCATTTAACCATTAACCTCATTATTTCCTTATTAATTACTATCTCAAGATACCATCACATCTGGGGTTAGGTCATCAACATATGAATTTGGGGGGACACAGTTCAGTTCATAGCACCTGGCTCTTACTTTTGTAAAGAATTATCTAAATTATGTAATAGATGGTGGCCACTATTTCTGTGCTTTGGGCCTGAATAGCCCATCTTTTCCCTAATTTCTAAAGCTTTGGGGCCTCTATGTCTCAGGGTTCCCAATCTATCCTTTAAGAATTGCAGGTAGGGAAATGAGGCATACCTAGGATTATGTTGTCCAATTTTTGGATTGTTTATTAGTTCTTTCCTTGCTTCTGGACCTGCATCCTGGGTTGCCACAAAAGGTCCTATAAAAATATAGTCCAGGAAACCCCTACATATCAAATAATACAAATGCCAGTTATTTTCTTGGCCAGTCTCTGGGTTGTTCTGATGTCCTTAGGAAAACATTGGCATTCTATACTAATTGCAATACAATCTAGAGTGTTGTGTAAAAGTAAATCAGAAGAGTGATACATAGACTTTGGTTAGAATGTATGGGTTCACCTTGATCTAGGTCAGATCAAATAACTAGTTGTAGATCTAAGAATACACTGTGTATCAGTATTTTCCATACAGAGGGAAAAAAAACTGTTTTAAGCATTACAATAACTATTATTTTCTGTTGAGAAATAAAAGCTGTAAATGCCAGGGGAAAGAAAAGGCTCAATAGAAGTATTCCATTTTATTTAGTAGGGCTGAGGTTCAGGTAAATGTGTTTTCATTCTTTTTCTTTTTTTATTTGTAGTTTAAGGTTTTAGATTCTGTATTCTGATACTGGTTTCCTTAAGTACAAAGTAAAGAGGTTAAACAACCAAAGATTAAAATGAACTTCTATGACATACATGACATCTTTCCATGGACATAAAAAATGTAAAAAAGAACATTAAAGTATCTTTAATGTGAAATTTTCAAAATATTTTTTTGTTGTTGTGCAATTTAAAACAAATAACCTTCCCTCTCTCTTATACATGAATGCATATGTTCCCTTCTGGAAACATGGAATAAGAAGCTATTTTAGAGAAGGTGCTATACTAAAAATGACATTATTTTGTCTGAACATGATTAGTCATGGAATGTAAATAACCAACTGGGAGTAAAGTACTGAAATGCTTGATTAAAATAATTCTTTAACTTAACTGAAGTGGAATGTAGCAAATTATCTATCTTTAAGGCATACTTGGAACATACTGTATTATTAGGTGGCTGAAACCAAGCAAAACTGCTAGGTGAGAAAAATCTATAGAAATTCTGCTTCACCTTCACTTTTGATAGAAACCTAGATTCTGTGTCTATGCTCCATAAGGGTAATACACTGTGCTGCTCACCCTTGCAGGGCCTCATGTTCTACCCTTTTCCACCTCTAACCATAAATCTTCATAGATCTGTGCCTTCCTTTGTTTTCCAAGGTGACTGTGAGCTAATCTGATCAACTAAGCCAGGTTAATGTTCTCACCAATGCTAATATATTAATGTCAGATGCTTTAAGCCCTGCTACAACTGTCTTCCCCAATGTCATATTGGGCTCCTGTAGAAAACAGTTCTGCTTTTTCTTTCTTATTAAAAAAAAAGTCATCAGTGATGGGAATTTCACATCAGATAGGTCTGACAGCACCACCTCAGATCATGGGAGCTATTACTAGGCTTGTGAAGACTGCATTATCTCTCAAATCACAAAATTAACTCTGATAATTTCACCCAAGCCATAATTTCCTCTTTCTCTACCCCACTCCACTATTTTATTTACTGACTTTGAGAACTAGAGGTTTTTAGTAAGAGTGATGTGGTCTTAGGTTTAATATTAATATAGAGGGGATTTTATGCCTCATAATATATCAGTTAATTTCTTGAATTAATCTCTAATTGGTTTATTTATATATGTCTTCTACCCAGTGAGGAATTAGCTTCTTGTGGGCAGGAACCATGCATTGCAGTGCTTCTAAGTGACAGTATAGCATAATGATTAACAACACATAAACATTTGGGTTCAAATATAGCTCTGCCAAATATTGGCTATGTGACCTTGAGCAAATCACTAAAATTCTCTGTGATTTAGTTTTCTTATGTGTAAAATTGGGGTGATAATAGTGTCTACCTCAAATGACTATGTAAGGATTAAATGATATAAAGTGTATTATGTAAAATATATAGTATTTACTAGTAGGAACTTAATAGGTATTGAGTAGAGTGATAATTAATAAATAATTTAAAATTTTAGATACTAGAACCAAATATTTAAAATTAATAACAAACATTGTCTAATATAAATTTCATTTTGGAATCAATATGTATATGCACTGCTTATGTCTAATTATCTCCCTCACTCAAATATATGCGTGTATGTGTGTGTGTTGTGTGTGTGTATGTACATATCCACATTCATGTTGTACATTTATCTCAAAGCTGTTTTACATTCTCCTATCTCATTACTGACTAAGGTCCTTTACCATCATACTTTGATTTACTTCTAGTAAGGTCTGTTTGCCACAAGGCATTTAAGAATGTGAAACCTGAAAAGGAGATTAATTTGACGTCATGAAATACAGGCTAATAAAATGTACATGAAATTGCATTGAAAACAATAGTAAAAAGGTTTTCTGTAAATGTGTACATATGTGGAAAATGGGAGGTGAGTATTAATTTGAATGTGACATACTTGTTTTCCAATGAATTACCTCTCTAACTCTAATTTTTCAGCTTATAAGTGATTTTCTGTTTGAATTTCCTTTCAGCATTTATGTCATAGTGATTCATATATATTTTCTGAATTTCAGTTGTCTAGTAGAGTAGGACTTTAAAGAGACAGTAACAACACTTAGGATTTCTGCTGCCACCTTTAGTCACTCTAGTTGTTAATTTGGGGGTAGGTCAACTTTTACATTTTTATATCATAAGGAGAGTTTTCTTTAGAAATAAATTCCCAGAAGCATGAATGGAGCATAGGACACACCATCCTCAAAATGGCTGTAACAAATAATGCTGAGCAAATGGTTGGTTCTAAGCAAATGTTCCTTTTCTTTTCTTTACATATAAAACTCACATATTGATGCTATTGAAAACATCCCTTACTTTATTTTTTACTTTTTTCCTCCCTAGTGTCTAAAGTTTATAATAACGTTGATAGAAGAACTGTGATAGAAACTTTAATGTAAGACACTGCAGAGCAGATAGAATGTTTTCTTAGCTTCTACCTTTCTCAAATAGTTTTGATTTTTCAACAAATGAGACAGGCAAGTGAGAGATGTAGGGAGGCTTTTGAACAATTTGTATGTCAGGAATGTATAACAAATAACAATCATATTTGTCAACCAGTATCATCAGTAAAAAATATTCTGGGAAAATAGGAGCTTTCAAATTATAACTGAATTATTGCTCCTAACAAATGAAGAAGACATTAACTTATCCAGGTTTGCTCTTACTACATACAGATATTCTCTTACTTGTTCTGAAGAAAATAGAAATGTCAGAACCTGGTGGGAAATTCAGAGCATATATATCTTGTTTTGAATAATCTCTGTATCTTGTAAAAACACTATACCAGGACATACTATTTGAATTCCATTATAGACATCACAGATGGTTTATATATATATATATTTGACAATAACTTATGTAATATTAAATCCAGTTTATAAACATAATATTTAGGCAAAAAATTGCTGTGGAGAATTAAGTTATCTCTAAAATTTTTTCTAGACTTAACAGGTAATTCTAAGTAGCATGCATAATCATCAAAATATATATATATATTTTTTAAATGGATGCTATAATTAATAGCTATTTTTGCAGTTAATAAAAATATTCCATGGCAAAAGAATGGGAAAGCCTTACTTCATTCATTTTCATGATGCAAACTGTAAGGTTTATTAGTAATAATAATCACCTCCACAGGAGCAAAATGCCAAAAAAAAAAAACTGAAAGAAAAATTTTACCTAATTTAACAAATATCAACAAACTCCATGTGTTTTCTTTTAAAAACATCATTTCTGTCTCATTAAATTTTTGAAGTAAACTTCTTGAAACAGACAACATTTTCCCACTTTAAAGATTAAAAAACAAAACACAAAACAAAAAATATAATATCAAGAAGAAAGCCCAAGAACACACAACTTGTTAAGTATTTGGTTCAGAGGTCTGAGAGTGCTTTAGTGCTGAACGTTAATACTCCCTCTCCCAGCTTGGGAGTCAACTCTTCAAATACAAAGTTCAAGGAATCATCACTTCTTTCTTTCAGTTCTCCCTTCACTTAAAGGAAGGACTGAAGAATTGTAAATTTCAAAATTAATACTCTATTCATGGTTTTAACTTTCTAGAGTATCAGACTCAAAATTGTGTGTTTACTCTGAACTTACATTAGTGAAGATGACTGGTGCAAATTAACTTTAAAACGGAAAGATACACAGTATTTAGTTATCTTCATAGTAGATAAATATTATTTAATGTTACTTTGCAATATTTTAAAAGAACACACAATAACATATGAACAGTGAAATCATTATTTTTCCCCTAAGGTAAATTTTTAAAAATTATATTATCAAGAAGACTACCTGTAGACTCACAGTTTAGTGCCTGGTGTCCTCGATTGTGTTCAGTGGATAAGAATTACTGTCTGCTGAACTCCTCTCGAAGTGGAACAGGTTTAAGCTCAGATTTAAGATCCCTGGATATTGATGACCTTTACAGAAATAGCTCTGAGCAAGTAATAGGATTGAGGTAAGAGAATTAACAAAGCCTATTTATTAACAGTAAGGCAAAAACAAAAAATGGAAGAAAACCAAAGAACTTCAAGTCCTGTGATAACTACAATCTTTGCCCCACCAATTTTACATTATTTGAGAAAAAAATATTGATATTATCTCTTTTTAGCATAGACTGATAATAATTCTCAGAAATTCACTTGTCATTTTCTGAAAGAAAAAATTAGTTTTTCTGATCAAGAAATTTGTCTTGATCCAACAGTAATAACTATCCTTCTCAACAACTTCTTCTGGCATGGTCCATCTTTTCCTCTTAAATTGGTAAAACAACTATTTTCTTCTCCCTTTTTAGTGCCCTGAAATACCTTGTGTATTAAAATCTCTGCTAATCTTCCTTCTTTTGTTTTGAAAATCAATTCCTGGAAAAGTTCAAATACAGTTTTCAGTAATGTTAATGACTTTTGCCTTATATCTTCCATCTGCTTTATTGTATCTTTCCTAGTCCTTGTTTGTTTCATCATATTAGTCATTTCACTGTTCTTCCATGTGCCATTCAAAACAATGAACTTTTATTCAAAAACAATTTATTGACTGCCTCTTTGCTAGGGGATGCTTACCAAAAGTATTATTGCAGTCTTTGGAAATTAGACTTTTGCAATGAGCTCATTGATTCAAGGCTGCCCCATAGAATGTATATTCTTTGATCTAAGAGTAGTCAGCTTATTTATAGTTTACAAGATGCACCAGATGGCTGAGAGACAGCAAGTACATGAATATTTATTACAATAAAATGAATATGTATTCATTAGTCCCATAAACATGTATTGAGCACCTATGTTGTGTCAAGCAAGCACTACCTAGGCACTGAGGATACAAAGAAAATTAGACCCTATTCCCTATGTCATGAGGTGCACAATGAAGTGTTTAATTACTACAAAATTGGGAGTATGTAAGAGTATGTTTGATCCAGTTGCTGCAGTCATGAATTGAGCAATTTCTGTAGATCATAAAAACTTACCAAAAAGAGTCAAAGCCCAAAAAGTCCATTATTTCACTTATGTGATTCCTGACTGATGTAAAAATATTTAAGAGTAGTAGAATTATATGTTGAGATTTTATATCTGATTTTAAGGAGACTGGAATACTGTCACTTTACAAATCAAAAACATTATAAACTACCTGAAAATGTCTTACAAAACAAGAAAAGTATTAATAATTAGAACACTTTCTGAGTACTCACCATGCCAGGTGAGGTACTATATGTTTACATCATTTAATCTTCATAACAGTCCTCTAAGGTAAGTCAAGTATAATTTTACAGATAAGGAAACAGGTTTAAATAGTTCTTGTAACTTACTCAATTTCATGCATTTATTCCCAAATGTTTGTGGAATGCCTATTATATGATAAGCACTCTTCTGTGGACAAGGTATATGGTAGCAGACAAAACAAAGTTTTTGTGTTCAAACATCGACATTATGTCTATGAAGAATACAGGTCTGGAATTCATGTCTGATTTAATTCCAGGGCCCACACTAGTAACCAGTAATCTGTCCTGCCTATAGCAGATTAAACATCCTTTAAAAAGATGAAATTATAGAAACTTCTTTAAACAGTCTATAGTGCAGGTTTTCTGGTTCCAGAGCTATCACATATCTACCTTCCCCATTTTTTCAAGTATGAGAAGGTTTATTGTAAGGTAGAATTGAAAAAGAATGGATTCCTTAGGAACTCAAGGACAGTACACACTCTGGCCCTAGGAGAATGGAATGGTCGTTCAGAAGCTTGGAGGATACAATGCTTCTCTAAGCATCTCAGCGACAGAGGTCTACTGATATTCCCGGTAGGGCTCCACCACCAAGGTTGTGGTCGTCTCCCCATGGCTGATCCTTGCTGTCAGTAATGACACTTACATGTTTCTTCAGGTTCGTGTATCTTTTCTCTACTTTACAGTCTCTGCTTACTCATAGTTTATATTTCTTTATATGTTCAGTTTCTCATGACCCCCTCATGGCCTTGATTCTATTTCTGAGTTCCTATCTATGGGAATTCTTCAAGCTTTAACACCTATGATAACTGCTTGGTTATTTCCATGTTCCAAAGTAATATTATAAGGTAATCTGATTGGTTTAGCTCAAACCATTTTGCTTCAAGTCACTTCACCCAGTGGATTGGCATAACTTGGCAAAGGTCACACCCTTGGTTTAATCAGCTTTAGCCAGAAGGCAAGGTTATGTGATCTACATAGGGCTACCTCTTCAGAAGGGGCTGGGGCACTTTTGGTTATAAAGGCCATAGGTGAGTGACATCATTTTTACTAAAAATAAATCCTTCCTTATTTTGAGCTTGAAAACATCTCTCTCACTCTTCAAATAGCAGAATAAAATTTACAGCTGGGAGGAAATTTTGGAAACTAGACCAAAATGCTGAAGTGACTTACCAGAATGAAATAGTGCTGTTATCTCTTTTGTTTAGTATTTTATTTCACTTTCCAATACGTGTTCGTCTCTTTCTTATTTAACTTTTATTCTCCTTGATTGAGGAAATGAAAGAAAAGTAAGAATTTCATGGTTCTCTTTCTCTTTGCAATTTACTATTCTTCTAAAGAAGAGACTGACATCTTCCTTCATTGTCTTGCTCTGGACATAATTCTAAATCTCCTTTTGTTCTTAGCATTTTAATGAAACCTAGTCTATTTTGGACTGTAGTATTTCTAAGATTATTTTATCATACTTAATTGCATGCCCTCTTTCCAAAGATACCCTTTAACAAATCTGAGTTCATTTGGACACTCCCTGTGATGCTACACAATCACCCACTTTATCTTTCACCTTTCCTAGAGATAAGTGGGGATGGTATTGTCAGAATTTTAGTTTTTCATGTCCAGATTACTTTTCCTTTTAGAGTCTTGGGCCATAGAATGATATCTGACTCTTTTCTATGAGTCTGCAGTTATGTATTCTCCTGTACCCAGCCTTTCCTTTCTTTTCCCTGGTAAGTTCTGAAGTCCCTTAGTTAGTTCCTTTTGAAGGTTTCCAACATTTCCTTGTTACTTGCTGGTTTTCTTTGCTGGTCAGAATTAACTCTGGGGTATCAATTTACTTAGTTTCAATCCTCTGTCTTCTGAAAAATATTGTCAGCAAAAGTAATCAAGACATTTTCATTTGCACTGAAGGAAGTGACTAAAAAGTGGACTCTCCATTAGTTTTATAATCTGTATACGGAACATTCAGTCTCTCATTTTATCTGTGCTGTACATGTCAACATCACTATCATCTTATTTCTGCTGCTTTTCTTCCTCATACCTTAATATATTTACCTTCTCAGGCACATAGATTTCCAAATATTTCCTTTCTGGGGGACATATGGAATAATCTTCCTCACCTTCAGATTAACTTATGTTTTTAAACATGCTTTATTGGGTTTTTTTCCTGAGTTCTGTTACACCAAATGTTGGTGGAAAATGCCAAGACATGTTTGCTTGCTTTTACTGAAATTCTAAATTTATTACTTATGGTCCATATGTCAGTGTAGAGAAATAGATTATGTGTGATACAGTGGAGAAATAGTGGACTTGGAATCTAAGTTAGAATGCTGATTGTCATTTCTTGGCTGTGTGACCATTAATTAGCTAGTAAACCTCTCTAAAACAGCATCCTCAGTAAAATGGAGGGAATAGTAGCTTTCACATATTGTTGTGAGGATTAAATTATATAATAGTATAGTGTCACAATTTCTAAAGTCCCATGTAAATATGCTATCATTATTCACAATTCGTTTCCAATTATTTTGAATTTTCTTTGAATCCCTATGAATCTTTACCACTGCTCTTCTTTGGGCTATATTCCTGATGGCTTTCAAGAAATACAGCCTACAACCTACAGCCCATGCTCCACAACAAGAGAAGCCACTACAATGAGAGTAGTCCCTGCTCGCCGCAACTAGAGAAAGCCTGTATGCAGCAATGAAGACCCAACGCAGCCAAAAATAAATAAACTAATTAATTAATTAATTTTTAAAAAGCAGTATGGTGCTGGCAAAATAAAGACCTATAGACCAGTGGAAAAGGAATGGAAAGCCTAGAAATAAACCCATGCATATACACTCAAGTGATCTCCAGCGAGGGTTCCACAAATATGTAATAGGGAAAGGGTAGCCTCTTCAACAAATCATTACTGGAAAAACTGAATATCCACATGGAAAAGAATGATATTAGATGCTTATCTTATACCATACACAAAAATCAACTCAAAATTGATTAAAGACTTAAATGTTAGACCTGAAACTGGTAAACTCCTATAAGAAAACATAAGGGAAAAACTTCATGACATTGATCCTGGCAGTGATTTCAGGGCTATAACATCAAAAGCATAGGCAACAAAAGCAAAAATAGACAAGTGGGACTACATCAAACTAAAACATTTCTGCACAGCAAAGGAAACAATTAACAGAACTAAAAGACAACCTATAGAAGGGGGAAAAATATTTGCAATCCATGTATCTGATAAGGAGTTAATATCCAAAACATACAAGGAATTCCTTCAACTCAATAGGAAAAAGACATGATGTCAATAGACATTTTTCTAAAGAAGACATACAAATGGTCAATAGGTATGTGCAAAGATGCTCAATGTTACCAATCATCAGGGAAATGCAAATAAAAATCACAATGAGATATCACCTCACACTTGTTAGGATGGCTATTATCAAAAAACAAAAATAACAAGTGTAATTGAGCATGTAGAGAAATTGGAACCCTTGCACACTGCTGGTGGGAATGTTGAATGGTGCAGCCACTATGAAAGACAGCATGGAGGTTCCTTAGAATATTAAAAATTGAAATATACTGTGATTCAGCAATCCTGCTTCTGTGTATTTAGCCAAAAGAATTGAAGTCAGAATATTGAAGAACCATTTGTACTCCCATGTTCATTGCAGCATTATTTACAATGGCTGAAATGTGGAAACAACCTAAATGGCCATCAATGGATGAATGGATAAAGAAAATGTGGTATATACATACAATAAAATATTATTCAGCCTTAAAAAAGGAAGGAAATCCTGTCATATGTGACAACATGGATGAACCTTGAGGACATTATGCTAAGTGAAATTATCTAGTCACAGAAGGACAAATACTTCATAATTCCACTTACATAAGGCATCAAAATAGTCACACACATAGAAGCAGAGACTAGAACAGTGACTGCCAAGGGCTGGGAGAAGGGGGAAATAGGGAGTCGCTATTAGAATGGTATAAAGTTTCAGTTATGCAAGATAATTAACTTCTAGAAATCCGCTGTACAACATTGTGCCTATAGTCTACTGTATTGTACACTTAAAAATTTGTTAAGAAGATAGATCTCATGTTAAATGTTCTTACAATAATAATAATAATAATAATAATAATAATAATAATAATAATAATACAATGGCAGCAAATCAAAGGACAAGACATGATCACCTGAGGACTATTTTTTCTCCTAAAGCTTTGTATTCAGTCATGTTAAGGGGAGTCACCTGTTGGTCTTCCAAGGTACTAAAAATAAAAATTAGGAACAAAGGAGAGCAAAATTGATGACAAACTTTTTTACTATTCTTTCTCATCTGTTGTTCTGGCTTCATTTTGTTTGCTTGCTTGTTTGAGGGCAAAGTCTTAAATTAATTCTCTTAGGTGGTACCAGTAAAACCAATTTTCGATATTTTTTAAAAGAGCAACTTGGAATGGGCCATTTCTTTTTGGTCTCATTCCTGAAATAGGTCACAATATTTTTAATGACAACTTTAAAATGTTTCTTTTATCTAAACTTATATAACATTCTCAATAATTTTCTGTAAAATTATTGTAAAATGTCTTTTTGGTGGTTCTGAATCCTGGTTGTGCATCAGAATTGTCCTTGGAGACTTTGGAAATACACATTTCTGGCCCCTGGTGATTATGATTCAATGAGTCCTGGGTAGGTCCTACATTTTTAAAAGAATTTCCTAGGTGTTTCTGATATACTTCCAAATTTAAGAACCACCATTCTAATACCCGATAGAGGCTATTTTTGCATCACTTCACCCCAGGTGAAAGTTTGTTGAACTGGCCAACAGAGATGTTAATGCAGAAAGCCAATGACAGTCTCTTGCCTTATTCCTGCCCAGACTATATGAAATGTATATTTTCTACATTATTTTAGCCAAAATGTATTGAAATTAATTTATTTCAAAAAAAAAAAAAGCTCTTGCCAGAGAGGTTCTAACTCTTTCAGAGTTTTTTCTTTATTTGATCAGTTTGACAGAACATGAGACTGTCAGTCTGATCCTCTGAATCTGCATCTCAGTTCTGCTAATGATGCTATCTGCTTAACCCCTTGGGCCATATTTCAATTTGTACTGAGAGATTACAGGTTTATGATATCTGTAAATCAATCATTTTCATGTTCAAACATAGTTATCTCTTTTTGAAGTGTTGCTTTGGGTTGCTTTCAGTCAGAGGATGTGGTTTGTATGACAAAATCTGAAATTTATTGAAACAAAGACTTCATTTATGACCTAGTAAATATATTTCCTATTCTTGAAAAAACAATTTTCTGTAACTGTTGAGTTCTACATTCTGTATACGACCATGAGATCAAGTTCGCTTCTTGTTTGCTAGTTGTTCATATTTCTTATATACTTACTACTTTTTGTTAGTTTGATCTGTTATTATGACAACTATGGTTATGAATTTGACATCTGATTTTTACACTTTGGTCAATATTATTTTGAGGCTTCATTTTTTTAGGTGTACATAAATTGAAAATTGTTAAAGCTTCCCATTTAATTATTGTTTATCATATGTATTAACCATCTCTATATATAACAATTCTTTTCTGTCTTAGTGCCTATTGGTAGTTTTTGCCTGAGATGGCTTTTCTCATATTTTTACTCTTAATATCCTTATGTTTCACGCATGTCTCTTTTAAATAACATATAGGTATATACTGTCTTTTATCCAGTTTACTAATGTCTCTCTTTTTTTTTTTTTTTTTTTTTTGCGGTACGTGGGCCTCTCACTGCCGTGGCCTCTCCTGTCGCGGAGCACAGGCTCTGGACGTGCAGGCCCAGCGGCCATGGCTCACGGGCCCAGCCGCTCCGCGGCATGTGGGATCTTCCCGGACCGGGACACGAACCCGCGTCCCCTGCATCGGCAGGTGGAGTCTCAAACACTGCACCACCAGGGAAGCCCTAATGTCTCTTTTTAAATTAGAGAACTTAGTCCATGTACAGTTATCGTGACTACTCGTATATTTAATGCTTATCTTATTTTGTCCTCTCCATGTGTTCTGCTTTTTAATGATATTTTCATGATTTTATTTTTGCCCTTCTCACTCATATCCAAACTTTCTTTGAGTTGATTATATTTTTTAATACCTTTTAATTTCTTCCTCTAATTTAGAAGGCATATATAAGACACTCATTTTAAAAAATATCTTTTTCTGAAATTTACTCAAAAGGTGCACATACCAAAAGCTCAATGAATTTCCACGTTTTACTACCAGTCTCCACTTGTCCTTCTCCAAGAGTAACCATTATCCTAAATCATAGATTTTATATTTATAATGTATATTATTTATAAAATATTTTACATACATAAATGGCTCTTAAGCTTAAGAAAATATGTTCAACTTTATGCATAATATGAGAAATAAGAAACATGAAAAATTAAAATTACACTAAGATACCATTTCTCACTTATCAGATAAGCAAAAATTTTAAAGCTTGGCACCTGTGGATAACAGTCACTTTTATACATTACTGGCAGGGATGCAAA
>NW_006777506.1:1880765-1881636 GCF_000442215.2 Lipotes vexillifer
TTTATGGAGGGATGTTTGGTAATACCTAACAAAACTTCATATGCTCTTACCTTTCAACTTAAAAATTCCATTTCTAGGCATTTATCCTGAAAATTATCTCCAACTATAAGAAAATTAATATGCAGAAAATTATTCATTGTGGCATTGTTATTGCACAATATTAGAAACAATATAAATGTTCATCTATAGGAGATTGTTTAAATAAACAATGGTACATCCATATCATGAAGTACTTTGGACGTTTAAAAGAGAAAGATCTCTAAGGTTGATATGGAGTGATTTGCAGGATTTATTGTTTAGTGAGAGAAGCAAAGTAAAAATTGTAAGTAGGGCTTCCCTGGTGGTGCAGTGGTTAAGAATCTGCCTGCCAATGCAGGGGACATGGGTTCAAGCCCTGGTCCGGGAAGATCCCACATGCCGCGGAGCAACTAAGCCTGTGTGCCACAACTACTGAGCTTGCGCTCTAGAGCCGCATGCCACAACTACTGAAGCCTGCGCGCCTAGAGCCCGTGCTCCACAACAAGAGAAGCCACCACAATGAGAAGCCCGTGCACCACAATGAAGAGTAGTCCCCACTCGCCACAACTAGAGAAAGCCCACAGAAAGCCCGCACACAGCAACAAAGACCCAACGCAGCCAAAAATAAAATTAATTAATTAAATAAATAAAAAAGAGAGAAATCTATGCTAAGCCAATAAATTCATCATAAAAATAATCCTTAAAAAATGTAAGTAGTACATAGTATGCTATCTTTTGTGTAAGAAAAGAGATATAAGAAAATATACATGCATCTATTAAGTTTTCCAAAAATTAAACACAAGAAGGAAAAACTAAGAAACCAAAAAGATTGGCTATCTACTGGGAATGAGCA
>NW_006777506.1:1881790-1920755 GCF_000442215.2 Lipotes vexillifer
AATGAACGTTTGGGGATGAGAGAGTGACTCATCTCCAAGTATAATTTTTCATACAGTTTTGACTTTCATAATCACATGAATATTTTACATGCTCAAACGAAACCCACAAAGTAAAGTAAGGCCAGTAAGAATGAGGGGAATCTGAAATGGACTACAAACAGAAAAAAGTGAAAGTAAGTAGTTTCAAATGAGAAATAGAACCACATTGAAGGTGAGAGGCAATGCGGCCAGGTAAATTTTGGATACAGTATTTTGAAAACTTAACCTTAGAATAAATGCCAAAAGAACTGTACACAAATACTGAACCCTAGTCAGTAGGATGGTTTTTTGCAGTGTTGTGGGTAAGCAATCTGTTACTACTTTATGCAAACAGGTATATATATTGAGGGTAAAAGAAGTCTAACTTATCACCATGGTTGACAGGAGTACAACTATGCACTGGGGGAAGATTAGCATGAAGCCAGTGATTTTGGATTGGGATTTGAGGTATCAGTATGAATTCATGGTTTGTTCCATATCTATCTATCTACCTATCTACCCATCTATCTATTATCTATCTATCTATCTATCTATCTATCCATCTACTATCATCTTCCCACCTACCTAGCAGTGTGCAAGTGTATATATACAAACACACATACATACATTTTCTAGCTCTGTGTACTGAGGGCATAGAAACAACACTCCTGTATCAATGAGGACTACCCAAATCCTGGTTTCTAAATAACATCTTCACTAAAAGGAGCCAGGGCTCCCTGAAAAAGAAATAAGAGCTGGATCAGAGAAACTACTGCATAAAATGAGCCTGGGATATCACCTTATGCCAAAAATTAACGAATGTTCAAAAATCAGGGGTGGGACTTTCCTGGTGGTCCTGTGATTAAGACTATGTGCTCCCCATTCAGGGGGCCTGGGTTCGATCCCTGGTCAGGGAACCAGATCCTGCATGCCGCAATGAAGATCCCGTGTTCTGCAACTAGGACCCAGCGCGGCCAAATAAATAAATATTAAAAAAATAATCTGAGGAAATGTTCAAATGATACTGGAACCCACTTGAAAGAGCCCCACTGGTCAAATATGGGACAATTTAAGCATCGAAATAAATAATGACAATAATGGATTATAATCTATAGAATAAAATAAGGTTCTATGACTATGTTCTGATATAAATAAATGAATGAATTAGAAATAAATGGAGGAGAAGGAAAATCCCTTCTTTAGAATAAAATGCCAATCAACATATAGTAGGAATGAAGGAGTTTTAAAAAATCACTATTTGGTAACCATCATAGTAATATATTTCTTTTACTGGTGTAAAACAACCAACATCGAATCTGTGAGTGGGGAATTTAAGTGGAGCACAGTAAGGATGGTTTATCCCTACTCCACCAAGTCTGGGGTCTCAGCTGAGGTGGCTCAAAAGGGGATGTCTGGAATGGCTTGACTGGGACCTTACGTCTGGGATCTTGGTTCTTCTAATCTGCTAGGACCGTAATGCTCAAGATGGTAGCTTCACTGACATGTCACATGTTGCCTAGGCTAGAATAGCCAGGGTTTGCTGACATCTTCTCTCTACGTGCTGTTCTCAGGACCATCGGACTTCTTTACATAGCAAGAAGTAATAACAAGTTCCAAGAGACCCGGAGGAAGCTGCAAAGCTTCTTACAGTTTAGCCTCAAAAGTCCAAAATCACTTCTGTGACATTCTGTTGGTCAAGAAAGTCATTAAAATCAGCTCAGATTCAAGGAGAGGGCAAGAACAGAATTAGCTTCTTGATGGGGGAATGGCATGTATGTACAAAAGGAAGGAATTGATGGCGTTTCCTTGTAGACAAGGTACCACAATGAATAGCCTTCTTTAACTAGATTTTTCACTCAGCTCTCAGTCTTGGAGAGCTACCCAAGTTAGTTCATATAGATCCTTTCTGTTTTTTTCATTGTTGCATAATATCTACCAAGACTGTACCACATATTTAGACATTTGCTCCTTTAGGGACATATAGGTGATTTCCATTTTTCTTTTTTAAAAGTCGTTATTGAATATGTTTTTTCTTGTTTATGTTCCAGTACTCCTAAGGTTAATACTGAGAAGTGAAATTACATTTTTAGCATCATAGGATATGAACATATTCAATAGATACTATCAACATGCCCTCTCAACTGGCTCATCTAGTTTGTATTTCCCTATGGGTGCACGATGGTACCAGTTTCCCTAATAGTCACTTGATACTATCAAACTTTTAAATGTGTGCCAATTTGATTCATGAAAGATGGTGTCTTACTCTTTTATTAATTTTTATTTCACTGATACTATTAAAGCTTATTTACTGTTGGATTCATTCTTTTGTGAATTGCCTGTTCATGTCCTGTGCCCATTTTTCCATTGTAATTTTGTAATGTTTCTATTTATTTGTAGAAATTGTTTGTCTATTCTGGATTCTAATTCTCTTTCTCTGACCTATTTAGAGCAGGTTTTGATGAAAGCCAAGATCCTGGCTATATGACGAGTTCAAATGAAGAAGAAGGCTCAGAGCTATGAAACTCAGGGTCTGGAATTACTGCATCAACTTCATAATTTAGCCAAAAATTGTATTCCAGAGTAAACCAGATTCCTGAAGCTTCCTCAGATAGAACCCCATCCTTGAGGTTACATATTATATGCTTGAAGGTGTTTCTAAAAGTGTGGTTCTCAACTAGTAGCCTCAGAACCTGGGTGCTTGTAAAAAATACAGGTTGCTGGACAATGTCTCAGGCCTACTACATCAGAATTTTGTGGGGTGGGTCCTAGAAATCTGCACTTTTAACTAGCTATTTACTACTAACCACTAAAGTTTGAAAATCACTACCCTGAGCATGGGCCAGAAACCTACATTAAGACTGGAGGAGAAAGAGAAGTGGAATAATGTACCACCTCTCTGGTTTGCTATGGGAAGGAGAAATAGAACCACATAATTGTAGAATGAGAGCTAGGCTCATCTCAGAGATCACCTAATCTAGTGGCTCTTAAACATAATTGTCATCAGCATCACCTGGAGAGATTTATCTAGGCCAATTAGCTCAGAATCTCTGGAGGCTGGTCAGATATCAGTATTTGTTAAAAGCTATGTTGTAACTCATGCACCCAGAGTCAAGAAACCGTTAGCCTAAATCAAGCCTTTTACTTTATAAAAAAGGAAACTCAGCCACATGAGTTTACATTAGGTGTCTAAGGTCTCACAAATTCTAGTGGCCAAGAACTTACCTGTCCTGATCAGATGTTCAGTGTTCTCTCTATTATTTAACAGTTCTTCTAGAAGGGCTGACTTTGGCTGGAAAGTGTTAATGCTGGAAATACTTACTTTGAGAATAAAGTGTTTCCCTAATATTACTAAATGTTCTTTTCTAAAAATAAATTCTGTATTTGATGTCTGTATTTCTATAAGAACTAAAAGGGAAAAGCTGCCAGACCTCTGACTATAACAGTTTTACTGACAGGAAGCACAACTATAATTACACATAAAGCTCTTTCCATTATCTATTTTTTCCTCAAGTGATTTTAAAAACCAATCATTACACATCTCTAATGAGTAACCAATCAGGACCTAAATATCAGGACCTAAATACTTGTATTACAAATGATGAAAAAACTGAAAGACAAATTAATGAAACACTCCCATTTATCATTGCAACAACAATAATAAAATGCCTAGGAATAAACCTACCTAAGGATACAATAACTGTGCTACTACAGATATTGTATTACATGAAATACTTCACCTGGAAAAGGTAAATTCTGTGTATTAGTAAAAATATTACTCATCAAGTAGGAAGTACTTTGCGGTTTAACTTTCTGGAACTGAGCAGACATTAAATATAATTGTGAGTCTATAATTCAGCTACTTTTACCACAGTAATTCATTCATTGAGCTAAAAATAATAAGACCATTAATAGCCTTTAGATCAAATTGCTCAGTGGTTTTTGTCCTTCATGATACCTTTCCCTCCTCCCTCCGTTCTCCTCCCCCTCCTTCTTTTAAGCTAAAGTATATAATAGTTGTTTAATTGAGACAGCCATTGGTAGTGAGCAACTGATAAAATATTAGATAAGAAAATAGAGGTTAAGTTCTGACCCCAATCAAGAAAGAGAAAACTTAGGGAAACAAATACATTTGATGTTGTTTTAAAATATCTAAACTCAACGAATAAAGGAAGCATTTACTTGGAAATGATTTATCTGACATTCTCTTTGCTATACTTATTCATGCTGTTTCTTCACTAGATTATTAGCTCCTCCATGGCCAACTCTGTACTTCAGTGGTGGCTAATACACAGCAGGATCTTCATATGTATTTGGCAAAGCAATACATTTTAGAGAATGTCATCTCAATTATATTTCACAATAATGGAGAACTTGGAATTGATGACTATTACATAAATTATTGGCCAATGACTTTGCTCTTGTATAAAACCATAGTATACCCATATTGGAAACATTGGGTTCATTTAAAAAAGAAATAATAAAGCTAGAAAACTTCCAGAAAAATGATAATTAATATTGAAATGATAGGAAGCAATCGTATAAAGTATATTTTGAATCAAATCTTAGGAATTGGGAAAGTATTGATATCACTTATTTGTGGAATCTAAAAAAATGATATGAACGAACTTATTTACAAAACAGAAATAGACACACAGACATAGAAAACAGACTTGTAGTTACCAAAGGGGATAGTGGGGAGGGGAGGGGAGATAAATTAGGAGCTTGGGATTAACATATATCAATATACACTACTATATACTAAATAGATAAAACAAGAAGGCCCTACTGTATAGCACAGGGAACTATACTCAATATCTTATAATAACCTATAATGGAAAAGAATCTGAAAAAGAATATATATATATATATATATATATATATATATATATCACTTTGCTGTACTCTTGAAACTAACACAACATTGTAAATTAACTATACATCAATTTAAAAAAATTTGTACAAAAAATAGAATTGAGAAAACATTGTCTTAGAATAGATGTAATTCATAAAATCTTAAAGGCTGTGGGCCTTATGAATGTGGACTTATTCAACATAAGAAACACCATCTTAAGTTTCAAAGAAATAAATTAAAGCAAATTGATGCAAGAAATTATCTTCACACAGAAGTTAGAAATTTTATGTGATTCAACCTCAGGAGATGCTAGAAGTTGAAAATAATTTTTAGAGAATTTCAAATAAAATTACTTTTATTTGAAAAAATCATAACAAATTTGGATTAAAGGTGTTTAAAATTATAACTTTATATTTTGTGAACCTAAATAATGATAGTTCTTTGAATTGGTACCTCAAACTGGTACCTCAAAAAATAGCCAACTTACATGGATAGAGTTTACATGTCCTAGGGAGGAAAACAATGCAGTTCCTTTTTAGAATTCACTGAGGATTGTCTAGTGCTTAGGGGTGTAGACTCTGGAGGCAGGCTGCCTGGGTTCACCACTTGTGTGGCCTTGGTCAAGTTGCTTAACATTTCTGTGCCTCTAAAATGGGCATAGTTGTGTTAATCCACTTAAATGAGTAAATATATGTAACCAAATTTACATTTGGTAAGTGGGCAATAAACCTTAGGTATTGCTATTTTCTCTTACGTTTATGCATTGTGTTACTGAGGGGAACCACTTTTTCTGTGTAGGTGTAGGTTCTTTTCCACAATGAGCATCTCTCATTACCCTCTGAGTTGTAGTCGTAGTTGCCAGTTAAGCATCTGTAATGTTATTTTGTGGCTTCTAATTCAAGAAATGGTCTTAAAGATTGAAATATAAATGGTTCATGATTCTTAGGTATTCTTTTCTCATATTTTGTTTATATTTGATTTCATTCATATAGTTTTGTTTGACAAATATATTTACCTTTATGTCTGATATAGAATAAGTATTGTTTTAATTTTACTGAATGTTTTGGCTTCATTTCTTCTCTTGACAATTTAAATATTACACTCCACTTTCTCCTTGTCTTCATGGTGTCTGAGAAATTGGATATAAATCTTACCTTTGCTCCTCTATACATTAGGTGTTTTTCCCTCTGGCTTCGTTCAGGATTTTTTTTTTTATCTTTGGTTTTCTACAGTTTAAATATGATGTGACTAGGTATAGCTTTTTTTGCACTTATCCTGTATTTGTCCCACCGTTTTTAGATATTCTGTTCTGGGTTTTTTGGTTTTGTTTTTTTGTGCCCCCCCGCCCCTGCCAAGTCTTTTTTCTCTTTGCTTTTCAGTTTTGAAAGTTTCTTTTGACATATTCTCAATATCCAGAGGATATTGAATATTCTCAGATTCTTTCCTCAGCCATGTCCAGCCTACTAATGAGCCCATCAAAGACATTGTTCATTTCTGTTACAGTGTTTTTGATCTCTAGCATATTTTTTGATTCTTTCTTAGAATTTCCATCTCTCTACTTACACTATCCATTTATTCTTGCATGTTTACTTTTTTCATTAGAGCCCTTAACATATTAATCATAGTTGTTTTAAATTTACATTCTGAAGCTGGTTCTGATGCTTGCTCTGTCTCTTTAAACTGTGTTTTTTTGCCTTTTAGTAGGCCTTGTAATTTTTTGCTGAAAGCTAGACATGGTGTACTGGGTGAAAGGAACTCCCAGAAATAGGCCTTTATTGATATGCTGGTAAGGTGTGGGGGAGCAGAAATGTTCTAGAGCAGTGGTCTCCAATCCCCGGGCCATGGACCAGTACTGGGCCGCAGCCTGTTAGGAACCTGGCTGCACAGCAGGAGGCAAGCAGGAAGCAAGCAAAGCTTCATCTGCTGCTCCCCATTGCTTGCATTACCACCTGAACCATCCCCCTGCCCCACCACTGGTCCATAGAAAAATTGTCTTCCACGAAAACGGTCCCTGGTGCTAAAAATGTTGGGGACCACTGTTCTAGGGGCCTATGATTA
This sequence comes from Lipotes vexillifer, assembly GCF_000442215.2. Lineage (NCBI taxonomy): Eukaryota > Metazoa > Chordata > Mammalia > Artiodactyla > Lipotidae > Lipotes > Lipotes vexillifer. The sequence goes on from NW_006777506.1 coordinate 1,888,719, forward strand.
GGTCTTAGTCTTTTAGTGAGCCTGTGTCTGAACTGTGAACTTCACAAGTGCCTCTCAGTCCCCTACTCTCACACTTTAGGTGGGAGAGTTGGATGGAGGGGGGTGGAGTTGAACATTTTCCTTGTCCCTCATGGAAGGCTAGAGGGGGTCAGTTAGGCTCTAATAAAACCCAAATAGGTTAGGTGCTGGCAAAATAGTTTCTCTTAAGCACAGGCTTGTTAAAAGAACAGAATGTTCTGCATATTCCAAAATGGTTAGTTTTCCCCCTTCCCTGTAGGAAGTCCATGGAGATTTTTCTTTGATATTCACTGTGAGAACTTGGTTGAGCTCCAGGAGGTAAAACGCCCCCCAATTTTTTTTTTTTTTTTAGGGTGGGTTTTTCAGTGCAGCAATTCAGAATTCATGATGTGATAATTGAGAATTGGTAGACAGAGAGTGATGAGGGTTTTGAAAGTATCTTGATGAGTGACTATTTATTTGATAAGAGAATAGTTTCCTGGTTGAGTGATCCAATGCCCTGGAGTTTTTAAATCTCAGACTTGTCTACATTGAGCCTTCAGCAATTTGTCTATTGCAGTTCAAATTTTCCTATGCTGCTACTAGTTCTGGAAGTTTCTGCTGGTGGGTTTCTGCTCTGGTAAGTTGTGGTTCTATCTGCCTGTCTCTTCAGTTTGGGGGGCAATGGCTTGCCTGTGATCTCACTTCTCTGACAGATCTAAGAAGAGCTGTTGATTTTTCAGTTTGTTCAGATTTCTACTTGTTGTTAGGACAGAGTGGCAACTTCCAAGCATCATACAAGCTGGACTAGAAACTGGAAGTTCCCTTGGTTTATGTCTTACCTTTGAGAATATTGGTTTTGAAAGGTCAGTAAATTAACTTGAACATATTTAGCCATAATTTTCCTGTTTATAAAATACAGTCAGGTATGTAGAATGTTGTTTTAGTTTCCTATTGCTGCTGTAACAAATTACCACAAACTTCCTGACTTAAACTAACAGAAATTTATTCTCTTACAGATGTGGAGACCAAAAATCTGAAATGAGTCTTTTGGGGGCTAAAATCAAGGTGTCAGTAAGATTGGTTTCTTCTGAGGGCTCCAAGGAAGAATACATTCCTTGCCTCTTCCAGTTTCTAGAGGCTGCTGATGTTCCTTTGTTTCTGGCCACATCACTCCAATCTCTGCTTCAGTAATCACATGGCCTTCTTCCTTTCTGTAGTCAAGTCTTCCTCTACCTTTCTCTTAAAAGGATACTTGGAATTGCATTTAGGACCCACCTGGATAATCCAGGAAAATCTCCACATCTCAAAATTCTCAATCTTATCTGCAAAATTCCTTTTGCCATATAAGGTAACATTCACCTGGATATCTTTGGAGGCCATTATTCAGTCTACCACCAATGTGCTTAGAAAAGTATCATTTCCTCTTCTGATTATTAAATGGACCTTGAGAAATTTTTATGAATTGATTGCACTAGGTTTCATTGCAGGACAGAATAAATATTATTGGAGAATTGTGCAAGAATTTGCACAATAACTTTGCAAGTGCTACATAGGTAGCAGGAGGAAATACCTTGTCATTTTTTGACTGACCAAGGTGGTGGTTTAAATTAAACTAAAGTCTCAATTCTAATAGCAACAACAAAATAAACTGATAGGCACAGATTTTTATAGATGTTTGGTTAGGAGAAATTTGTATTTCTCCAGCTGGTTAAAAAAAATGGTAGAGAGCTCCTATACATACAACCAGAATATAACACGTCGACTGAAAAACAATGCACAACCTAATAGTTGAGAGTTATGTTTTATTTGGAGGACATTCTTAGGACTTCAAGCCCAGGAGACAGCCTCTCAGATAACACTGAGAAAACTGTTCCGAAGAGGAGGAGGGGGAAACCAGAATATATAGGAGTTTTTGCAACAGCACCAGGTAGCTGAAACAAAAGATTACTGTTAACAAAAGAAAACTAGATATCTCAAATTAAGGAATTTAGTGCTCTTCTATGTTTGGGAAGATGCAAGATTCTGGGCTCGCTGAAATCATTCCTTTGATATTCACCTCAGCTGTCTGGGACCAGTTATCCTGTGTTTTCTCATCCTGAGTTTCCTCAGACTGCACCATCAGGGGTGAGTGCAGTCTGGTGACTGCTAGATGGCAGGCATTCCTCGCTTCCATCCTCAGTTCTCTCAAGGCTCAACATGGGGGGTGGCTATAATCGCTGATGGCTGCAACATCCTTTACTGATATGGCGGGCAGTATTTTCTTTCCACATGTCCTATTTTCAGCAAGAGTATTGCCTCTCTTCCCTTCCATGTACGCTCTTCTGGACTGTCTTGCCATTTCTCAATTTTCCAATTTAAACTTTAATTTAAATATTTCATCCAAATAAAGTATTTTAGGACAGAATGCATGAAAAGAGCAGGCAATGTAATTTTCCCAGGATCTTAACTCCCTCTGGAACAGCTTTAGATCTTAATGACTCTAGGTCTGATCAAAGAATCAGAAACACGAAGCTGGAAATGATGAAAGGGTAGTGGCACAAAAGCATAGCACTTCAAATTATTTAAGGAAAAAAGAATCTTTTAGTGGGTATCTGTGGAGTTTCAGGATAATCACTGAGAAACAGCATTTGAGATGTCTAACAAAACAATGAAAATAACTTGAACTTTTTGAATAGTTGAAAGTTACGTTTAAATGAAAGCTTGTCTCAACTTCAAAATACTGAATTTCGCAAGAGAAGTCTATAATTACTGTCATCAGATGCTGGGGCCCCCAACCAGCATCATATTAAATTAAACCCTCTGAATTCTGTGTTTATCTTTCTGCTTCTTTATGTGGTGGAGAAAGGAGAGTTCAGGAATAGTTATGGTAAAGTCTGAGTGCTTCCCTTTTTTATTTTAGTGAGCAGTCCAATATAAATATTCAAAACTTAAATTCTCATATAGGGGATGGAATTTTCAAGTGAACCATTATATACAGGGGCATTTTTTAAAGTGAGGGCCCAGACCATAAAGAAAGCAGTGGTAGGTATCAAATTAGAAAAAGAGAATCACCATGAAAACGGCAATGCAAATATATAGATATAAAGACTGGACAATAGCTGGGGAAAGCTGAAGTTTTAAAAATACCTTATTTGATGTATTACCCATATGATATTTTAAAAAAGCAAGATAAAAACATACTCAGATCGCATCACCATACAGTCATATGGTAATGAAGTAAGTCTACCCCCCAGTGATGTCATTGCTGGTTTCAGACCATTCTAGGAAGAGACTCTGTGGACAGATAAATGTACATCATGCCTTCTGGTTTTATGGTATTGGAATTCAGACTACATAGATTATAATTTGTTTATGCCTACTCTTTGTGTTAAACTAAAGGAAGTTGGATTGCCTAGACACAGTGTTTTGCTTGAGTGAGTTTTTTTTTAAAAAAAGCTAGTATTTATAATGCCATGAATCACACTAAAAACTTCTCTTTATAAAAGAAAAAATCCAAAGCAATTGTAGATTTGAGACTGAGTGAAAATAGAGTGATTAAGAGCTTGGGCTTCAGAGTCAGACAGACACATACTTAAATTCTGACTATGTCACTTACAGTAGTGTAATTTTGGGCAAATTACCTAGATTCTTCAAACCCTGGTTTCCTCATTTGAATAATAATAATACTAGCAACAACAGCAATAATAATAGCAGCACCAGCTTCATCGGTGTTTTGCAAAAAGTAAAAGTGTCGATACACATGAACTGCATAATTGCTCAATGAATAGTCATTGGTATGATTATTGTTGCTGGGTGAACTTCATGGTCCAAATTTCAAACTCCAGTGCCCTATTCCCAGCAAAGGAGAAGAGGAATGTAGAAATGTGGAAGATGCCATGAGCCCTGAAAGTTCAGTAAACCTCTTTGTGATCTCATCTGTGAGAACATCTTTCATAACTTTTTCCAAACAATTGTTAATATATTTATATTTTCTATATATAGCAGGTATACTGGGAAATGTTTTATAAATTTAGGTTTAAATTTAAAACATTCCCTTTTATCTGACATTCAGGCCACTATGAATTTAAAGCAAGTCTCCTTGCCCTAGGATTTTATGATTTAGGAAATAAGTTTGAATGCAGTTTCCATACTATTCACAACTGAAAAAAAACACAACCTTGTTTGAACTCTTACTGTGTTCCAAGTACTGTTCTAAGCATGTTACATACTTCATTTCATTTAATCTTCAAAATAGTCTTATGAGGTAGGAAATATTATTCTTTAAAGAGAGAGTTTAAATTTATGGATTCTAATTATATTACCTTTTAGGCACCAATGTTCTCAATGTTTTTAGTCAGTATTCATATAGTAGCCTTTTTATCTACTATAGTTTTTTCATGGTTAAGTGTTCAGAGCTATACATTGAAGGCTGTGTAGTGAATTGTTGAGGGCACAAACTGTGAATTATGAAAGATCTTGGTTCCAATTCTGACTCTAGACTAGTGTTGACCTTGGGTAAACTGCTTAACTTTTGGGGGCAGTTATTACTTTACATATTGAATGGGGCTAATGTTAACTACTTCATAGATTTATTTTAAGGATTAAGTGACTCAATTAACATAGTGTAAAACGTTGGTGATACAGCCTGGCACATAATAAGCATTCATTTAATGGTGGTCATTATTTTTTATCAACATGCAATGAGTTACTGATGGATAAATACACACACATACACACACACACACACACACACAGCTAGAGACCATAGTAAATGCTAAGCTAAAAATAATATGCTGAGGCTTCCGGAAAGATGGCGGAAGAGTAAGATGCGGAAATCGTCTTCCTCCCCACAGATACACCAGAAATACATCTACACGTGGAACAACTCCTACAGAACACCTACTGAAGGCTGGCAGAAGACCTCAGACCTCCCAAAAGGCAAGAAATCCCCCATGTACCTGGGTAGGGCAAAAGAAAAAAGAAACAACAGAGACAAAAGAATAGGGACGGGATCTGCACCAGCGGGAGGGAGCTGTGAAGGAGGAAAGGTTTCCACACACTAGGAAGCCCCTTCGTGGGCAGAGACTGCGAGTGGCAGAGGGGGAAAGCTTCGGAGCCACGGAGGAGAGCGCAGCAACAGGGGTGCGGAGGGCACAGCGGAGAGATTCCCGCACAGAGGATCAGGGCCGACCGGCACTCACCAGCCCGAGAGGCTTGTCTGTTCAACCACCGGGGCGGGAGGGGCCTGGAGTTGAGGCTCAGGCTTCGGTCAGAGCGCTGGGAGAGGACTGGGGTTGGCTGCGTGAACACAGCCTGCAGGGGGTTAGTGCGCCGCGGTTAGCCGGGAGGGAGTCCGGGGAAAAGTCTGGACCTGCCGAAGAGGCAAGAGACTTTTTCTTCCCTCTTTGTTTCCTGGTGCGCGAGGGGAGGGGATTAAGAGCGCTGCTTAAAGGAGCTCCAGAGAAAGGTGCGAGCCGCGACTAAAAGCGCGGACCCCAGAGATGGGCATGAGATGCTAAGGCTGCTGCTGCTGCCACCAAGAAACCTGTGTGAGAGCACAGGTCACTATCCACACCCCCCTTCCGGGGAGCCTGTGCAGCCCGCCACTGCCAGGGTCCCGTGATCCAGGGACAACTTCCCAGAGAGAATGAATGGCACGCCTCAGGCTGGTGCAACGTCATGCTGGCCTCTGCCGCCGGAGGCTCGCCCTGCACTCCATGACCCTCCCTCCCCCCGGCCTCAGTGAGCCAGAGCCCCCGAATCAGCGGCTCATTTAACCCTGTCCTGTCTCAGCAAAGAACGGATGCCCTCCGGTGACCTACACGCAGAGGCGGGGCCAAATACAAAGCTGAGCCTCTGGGACCTGTGAGAACAAAGAAGAGAAAGGGAAATCTCTCCGAGCAGCCTCAGAAGCAGCGGATTAAAGCTCCACAATCAACTTGATGTACGCTGCATTTGTGGAATACATGAATAGACAACGAATCATCCCAAATTGAGGAGGTGGACTTTGAGAGCAAGATTTATGATTTTTTCCCCTTTTCCTCCTTTTGTAACTGTATATGTGTATGCTTCTGTGTGAGATTTTGTCTGTATAGCTTTGCTTCCACCATTTGTCCTAGGGTTCTATCTGTCCGTTTTTCTTTTTTGGTTTTTTTTTTGTTTTTCTGTTTTTAAAATTCTTTTCTCTTAATAATTATTTTTTTATTTTAATAACTTTATTATATTTTATCTTACTTTATTTTACTTTATCTTCTTTCAAATCTCCCAGAGATCTCCATCGCAACACCAGCACCCAGCTTCACTCAACGATCAGCAAGCTGCAGTGCTGGACATCCTATGTCAAACGACTAGCAAGACAGGAACACAACACCACCCATTAGCAGAGAGGCTGCCTAAAATCATAATAAGTCCACAGACACCCCAAAACACACCACCAGATGTGGACCTGCCCACCAGAAAGACAACATCCAGCCTCATCCACCAGAACACAGGCACTAGTCCCCTCCACCAGGAAGCCTACACAACCCACTGAAGCAACCTTAGCCACTGGGGACAGACACCAAAAACAACGGGAACTACGAACCTGCAGCCAGCAAAAAGAAGACCCCAAACACAGTGAGATAAGCAAAATGAGAAGACAGAAAAACACACAGCAGATGAAGGAGCAAGATAAAAACCCACCAGACCTAACAAATGAAGAGGAAATAGGCAGTCTACCCTGAAAAAGAATTCAGAATAATGATAGTAAAGATGATCCAAAATCTTGGAAATAGAATAGACAAAATGAAAGAAACATTTAACAAGGACCTAGAAGAACTAAAGATGAAATAAACAATGATGAACAACACAATAAATGAAATTAAAAATACTCTAGATGGGATCAATAGCAGAATAACTGAGGCAGAAGAACGGATAAGTGACCTGGAAGATAAATAGTGGAAATAACTACTGCAGAGCAGAATAAAGAAAAAAGAATGAAAAGAACTGAGGACAGTCTCAGAGACCTCTGGGACAACATTAAACGCACCAACATTCGAATTATAGGGGTTCCAGAAGAAGAAGAGAAAAAGAAAGGGACTGAGAAAATATTTGAAGAGATTATAGTTGAAAACTTCCCTAATATGGGAAAGGAAATCGTTAATCAAGTCCAGGAAGCACAGAGAGTCCCATACAGGATAAATTCAAGGAGAAATACGCCAAGACACATATTAATCAAACTGTCAAAAACTAAATACAAAGAAAGCATATTAAAAGCAGCAAGGGAAAAACAACAAATAACACACAAGGGAACCCCCATAAGGTTAACAGCTGATCTCTCAGCAGAAACTCTACAAGCCAGAAGGGAGTGGCAGGACATACTGAAAGTGATGAAGGAGAAAAACCTGCAACCAAGATTACTCTACCCAGCAAGGATCTCATTCAGATTTGATGGAGAAATTAAAACCTTTACAGACAAGCAAAAGCTGAGAGAGTTCAGCACCACCAAACCAGCTTTACAACAAATGCTAAAGGAACTTCTCTAGACAAAAACACAAGAGAAGGAAAAGTCCTATAATAACGAACCCAAAACAATTTAGAAAATGGGAATAGGAACATACATATCGATAATTACCTTAAATGTAAATGGACTAAATGCTCCCACCAAAAGACACAGATTGGCTGAATGGATACAAAAACAAGACCCATATATATGCTGTCTACAAGAGACCCACTTCAGACCTAGAGACACATACAGACTGAAAGTAAGGGGATGGAAAAAGATATTCCATGCAAATGGAAACCAAAAGAAAGCTGGAGTAGCAATTCTCATATCAGACAAAATAGACTTTAAAATAAGGACTATCAGAAGAGACAAAGAAGGACACTACATAATGATTAAGGGATCGATCCAAGAAGAAGATATAACAATTGTAAATATTTATGCACCCAACATAGGAGCACCTCAATACATAAGGCAAAAACTAGCAGCCATAAAAGGGGAAATCGACAGTAACACATTCATAGTAGGGGACTTCAACACCCCACTTTCACCAATGGACAGATCATCCAAAATGAAAATAAATAAGGAAACACAAGCTTTAAATGATACATTAAACAGGATGGACTTAATTGATATTTATAGGACACTCCATCCAAAAACAACAGAATACACATTTTTCTCAAGTGCTCATGGAACATTCTCCAGGATAGATCATATCTTGGGTCACAAATCAAGCCTTGGTAAATTTAAGAAAATTGAAATTGTATCAAGTATCTTTTCCGACCACAACGCCATGAGACTAGATATCAATTATAGGAAAAGAGCTGTAAAAAATACAAACACATGGAGGCTAAACAATACACTACTTAGTAACGAAGTGATCACTGAAGAAATCAAAGAGGAAATTAAAAAATACCTAGAAACAAATGACAATGGAGATACAACGACCCAAAACCTATGGGATGCAGCAAAAGCAGTTCTAAGAGGGAAGTTTATAGCAATACAAGCCCACCTTAAGAAGCAGGAAACATCTCGAATAAACAACCTAACCTTGCACCTCAAGCAATTAGAGAAAGAAGAACAAAAAAACCCCAAAGTTAGCAGAAGGAAAGAAATCATAAAAATCAGATCAGAAATAAATGAAAAAGAAATGAAGGAAACAATAGCAAAGATCAATAAAACTAAAAGCTGGTTCTTTGAGAAGATAAACAAAATTGATAAACCATTAGCCAGACTCATCAAGAAAAAAAGGGAGAAGACTCAAATCAATAAAATTAAAAATGAAAATGGAGAAGTAACAACTGACACTGCAGAAATACAAAGGATCATGAGAGATTACTACAAGTAACTCTATGCCAATAAAATGGACAACCTGGAAGAAATGGACAAATTCTTAGAAATGCACAACCTGCCAAGACTGAATCAGGAAGAAATAGAAAATATGAACAGACCAATCACAAGCACTGAAATTGAAACTGTGATTAAAAATCTTCCAACAAACAAAAGCCCAGGACCAGATGGCTTCACAGTTGAATTCTATTGAACATTTAGAGAAGAGCTAACACCTATCCTTCTGAAAGTCTTCCAAAATACAGCAGAGGGAGGAACACTCCCAAACTCATTCTATGAGGCCACCATCACCCTGATACCAAAACCAGACAAGGATGTCACAAAGAAAGTAAACTACAGGCCAATATCACTGAGGAGCATAGATGCAAAAATCCTCAACAAAATACTAGCAAACAGAATCCAACAGCACATTAAATGGATCATACACCATGATCCAGTGGGGTTCATGCCAGGAATGCAAGGATTCTTCAATATACGCAAATCAATCAATGTGATACACCATATTAAAAAATTGAAGGAGGAAAAACCATATGATCATCTCAAAAGATGCAGAGAAAGCTTTTGACAAAATTCAACACCAATTTATGATAAAAACCTTGCAGAAAGTAGGCATAGAGGGAACTTTCCTTAACATAATAAAGGCCATATATGACAAACCCACAGCCAACATCGTCCTCAACGGTGAAAAACTGAAAGCATTTTCACAAAGATCAGGAGCAAGACAAGGTTGCCCACTCTCACCACTCTTATCCAACAGAGTTTTGGAAGTTTTAGCCACAGCAATCAGAGAAGAAAAGGAAATAAAAGGAATCCAAATCGGAAAAGAAGAAGTAAAGCTGTCACTATTTGCAGATGACATGGTACTATACATAGAGAATCCTAAAGATGCTACCAGAAAACTACTAGAGCTAATCAATGGATTTGGTAAAGTAGCAGGATACAAAATTACTGCACAGAAATCTCTGGCATTCCTATACACTAATGATGAAAAATCTGAAAGTGAAGTCAAGCAAACACTCCCATTTACCATTTCAACAAAGAGAATAAAATATCTAGGAATAAACCTACCTAAGGAGACAAAAGACCTGTATGCAGAAAATTATAAGACCTTGATGAAAGAAATTAAAGATGATAAAAATAGATGGAGAGATATACCATGGTCTTGGATTGGAAGAATCAACATTGTGAAAATGACTCTACTACCCAAAGCAATCTACAGATTCAATGTAATCCTTATCTAACCACCACTGGCACTTTTCACAGAACTAGAACAAAAAATTTCACAATTTGTATGGAAACACAAAAGACCACTAATAGCCAAAGCAACCTTGAGAATGAAAAACTCAGCTGGAGGAATCAGGCTCCTTGACTTAGACTATACTACAAAGCTACAGTAATCAAGAGAGTATGGTATTGGCACAAAAACAGAAAGATAGATCAATGGAACAGGATAGAAAGCCCAGAGATAAACCCACACACATATCGTCACCTTATGTTTGATAAAGGAGGCAGGAATGTAAGTGGAGAAAGGACAGCCTCTTCAATAAGTGGTGCTGGGAAAACTGGACAGGTACATGTAAAAGTATGAGATTAGATCACTCCCTAACACCATACACAAAAATAAGCTCAGAATGGATTAAAGACCTAAATATAAAGCCAGAAACTATCAAACTCTTAGAGGAAAACATAGGCAGCACACTCTGTGACATAAATCACAGCAAGATCCTTTTTGACCCACCTCCTAGAGAAATGGAAATAAAAACAAAAATCAACAAATAGGACCTAATGAAAGTTCAAAGCTTTTGCACAGCAAAGGAAACCATAAACAAGACCAAAAGACAACCCTCAGAATGCGAGAAAATATTTGCAAATGAAGCAACTGACAAAGGATTAATCTCCAAAATTTATAAGTAGTTCATGCAGCTCAATAACAAAAATCAAAGAACCCAATCCAAAAATGGGCAGAAGACCTAAATAGACATTTCTCCAAAGAAGATATACAGACTGCCAACAAACATATGAAACAATGATCAACTTCATTAATCATTAGAGAAATGCAAATCTAAACTACAATGAGATATCATCTCACACCAGTCAGAATGGCCATCATCCAAAAATCTAGAAACAGTAAATGCTGGAGAGGGTGTGGAGAAAAGGGAACACTCTTGCACTGCTGGTGGGAATGTGAATTGGTTCAGCCACTATGGAGAACAGTATGGAGGTTCCTTAAAAAACTACAAATAGAACTACCATATGACCCAGCAATCCCACTACTAGGTATATACCCTGAGGAAACCAGAATTCAGAAAGAGTCATGTACCAAAATGTTCATTGCAGCTCTATTTACAATAGCCCGGAGATGGAAACAACCTAAGTGCCCATCGTCGGATGAATGGATAAAGAAGATGTGGCACATATATACAATGGAATATTACTCAGCCATAAAAAGAAACGAAATTGAGCTATTTGTAATGAGGTGGATAGATCTAGAGTCTGTCATACAGAGTGAAGTAAGTCAGAAAGAGAAGGACAAATACCGTATGCTAACACATATATATGGAATTTAAGAAAAAAAATGTCATGAAGAACCTAGGGGTAAGACAGGAATAAAGACACAGACCTACTGGAGAACAGACTTGAGGATATGGGGAGGGGGAAGGGTAAGCTGTGACAAAGTGAGAGAGTGGCATGGACATATATACACTACCAAACGTAAAATAGATAGCTAGTGGGAAGCAGCCGCATAGCACAGGGAGATCAGCTCGGTGCTTTGTGACCACCTAGAGGGGTGGGATAGGGAGGGTGGGAGGGAGGGAGATGCAAGAGGAAAGAGATATGGGAAGATATGTATATGTATAACTGATTCACTTTGTTATAAAGCAGAAACTAACACACCATTGTAAAGCAATTATACTACAATAAAGATGTAAAAACAAAAAGCCTAGACAAACTGTAAAAAATAATAATAATATGCTTACAGTATTTGGATTTATAATTTAATGAGAAAGGAACATGCATGTACGAAAGAAATACTTTTTAAGAAATGCAAACAGGGCTTTATAAGGTTGTAGGAGATAGAGATAAATTCTGAGTGCTGGGGTATAGCTCAAGTGAGAGGAGGTGGAGAAAATAGTACCTGAACTGGGTTTGGAAATATAAATAATATGTTATTTTTGGGAGAAGGGAGAAAAGAGCTTTCTTGAAGCAGGGAATAGCATGAGTAAATGCCCTGAACTATAGAGTACATTACCCATGGAATAATATCTATTATGGTGTGTGGTATGATTGGAGAATGGAGTTTGTGGAGACATCAATTTAGAAATAAGTCTGAAAGACAGATATAGCCCAGATTGTTAAACACCTCGCTATGAACTTTTAATCTTACTCGCTATGAACTTTAATCTTTAGAAGACTCCTCCATTAGGAATATGGAAAATATATTTGGAAAGGTGAGACAGTCAGTGAGAACAGTTAAGACATTGTCCAGATGATTTAGTGGAAATCGATGAATACTTAGACAAGGGTAGTGGCAATAGGAATAGAACATAGGACTGGATAAATACAAAAGACATTTTGGAGATATCAGCCAGAGACATTCATTTCTTAATGGCTGTGGTGGGAGTAGGGCTGAGGATGGGGTCAAATATGATGTAATGTTTTCACCAGGTGGCTAGAACAATAGTGATACTATTCACTGAGACCAAACCCTCATGAAGGAGGTTTGGGTCCGTATGTTTCTGGACATAATGAGTATGAAATAGTACAGTCTAGTGTGAGTATAGACTATTTGGTAGTCCAAGTAGATTTGTCCTAAATACACATGGAAATTTGAGCCTGGAGCTTAAGTAAAGAGTCTAAGTTTGGATGTAGAATATGATTCTTACAGTTGACAGAAAAATATAATTTATTTTTTGATACCCTTGAAAACACCAGGTGGCCTTTTGAATTCTTAGTACAGTTTCTAAAATCTAGGTGTATGGAACACACATAATCTCTGTATAACCTACAGTGTATTTTAGGTGGAATACATCTATTTAATACCCGGCCCTTAATTTTTGTTCTTGGCCAGAAGATATAATATTTTTGGATTAAGAATAGGGTGTGGGAGGATCAGTGATTCTGGAATACACTCCACAAGTGCTTTGACAGAACCTGTTTTATTAGCTCACATAAACCCCACCTGCTGGGGCCTTTGCTTGATTGGCAATCTGGTAATCCTCTTGTGTGAATTAACTGAACGGCTTTATCTATAAATAACATTCATTTTCAAGTGTGAGATACCAAAGTGTAGTTATGGCAATGAGAGATTGTCTAGCCTACCACCTTTTAAAATTCAGAGTTAGTTCCTAACGCATTTGTCAAGCTTTTACATTCTTGTCACATTTCTAATATCTTAGGGCATAGTTTGTGAAGAAAACAACTTTTCTTGGAGGAAATATGAACCTGTTTTAGGATTTAGCTTATTATTAGTATTGTTATTATTCGAATGCTTAATTGGGTAACATTGAATCACTTTTCTTCCAGTTTTGAGATATCGTTGACATAACAGCACTGTATAAGTTTAAGGTGTGCAGCATAATGATTTGACCTACATATATCATGAAGTGATCATCACAGTAAGTTTGGTGAACATCCATCATCTCAGATAAATAAAAATGAAGGAAAAAGAAGGAAATATTTTTTCGTTGTGAGGAGAACACTTAGGATTTACTCTTTTAACAACTTCCATATAGAACATTCAGTAATGTTAGTTATATTAATCATGTTGCACATTACATTCCTAGTACTTATCTTATAACTGGAAGTCTATATCTTTTGATCACCTTCATCCAATCCACCTCACACACCCCACCTGTAACCACAAATCTGATCTCTTTTTTTAATGAGTTTTTTAACTTGTTTTTGAAGTATAATTAACCTATGACACTAGTTGGTTCCTGTTACCAACATAGTGAGTTGATATTTCTATACATTTCAAAATGATCACCGTGATAAGTAGTTACCATGTGTCACCATACAAAGATATTACCTTATTATTACATTGAATAAATTTTAATAATTTACAAAACACTTTCACTGACATGGTTTCACCTTGATCTTCACAATAACTCAAGTGGAGGCAGAGTTGTTGCATTTAATAGGTGAAGAAACAGACTGAGAGAGGTTGAGTAATTTGCTCAAGATCCCAGAGCCAATAAGAGTTGGAACCAGGGCTTTGACATTAACTTGGCTCCAGATGGGCTTTTTTATTCCTATTACATGTCTCTACTTTTTCTAGTAATATTTCTACATCTGATATTTAATATTCTTCCTTGTATGATCTCAAATGAATAGACTGTATATATTCTTGTTTTCCACCTTCAAAATTCTTGACATATCTTTTCATATGGTAAATGTGCTATTAAAATATGATTAGCACCTTAGGAAAAAGTCTGTGTGTTAACTGTCATATTGATAGTGTCAAGGTTGTTGATTCTTGTTTGATTTTCTCTTTCCTTTTCTCTTTCTTTTTCTTTCTCTTTCCTTCTTTCTCTTCCTTCCTTCCTTCCTTCTTTCTTTCTTTCTTTCTTTCTGTATCTGCATGACTATGTTAAGCTTAACTAAGTTACTAGTAGATTTTGGCTATAATATTCAGCAACACATATTTTGGCTTTATTTTTAAATTAGGTGTTATTTAAATCATGGTATTTACGTTTTATGAAAATTGAAAACTAATAAGAATGAAATATGGAACTGAGGTTGAGCAAAATGTATAGGAAACAATAAGGTAGCCAAATACCTGTTTGTATCCAGAATCTGTTCTGCCTTTCCTTTTTTAAAGAAAATATTTTGAATATCATCTTTAGGGACTTTAAATAAAAAATTAATCCTTTACCTAAAGTGTATTGTCTTTTAACTGGGGAAAAGGGCAGAGATAAAAGAGCACCCAGCTTAGGACACTGCACTGCCCTTTATTGGAAGGAGCAGTGATGCCAGCTGTCTTTGCCCTGGCTCAGATGCTAGAGTCATTCAAGGAGTCTGATGCTATTTTCCCCTTGTTTAAGTTTGTATTCCTACTGTTTCTTGAGGTCTTTCCTAGTCATGGAAGAGAAGGAGTTAGGCAGAAGGGATCTCAGAATATTGTCTTTGTATGTTAAAGAGCTATCATAATCACTGAGAGAAACATAAGTTTCACTGGGTGATGAGTATCACTGTATCAGTATTTCCTTGGAAAGAACTATTATGAGGCAAATCAGTGTGTAACCTGGAAGAGGACATCACCAGAAAAGGACCAACTAACAATTGCTTTGTCAGATGTATAGAAACAAAACAAAACAAACTTAATTACATTATTACTTAACGTGGCTAACTTTCTAGTGCTCAGTTTTTACAGTTTGGGAGGATTCTATTTAGATTTTAAAAGAGTCAGCAACCTCTTTTCCTTATTTGGCAGTATGTTATTTTAGTTATGTTTCCTCCCCCACCCTTTTTTTTTTTTTACATTTATTTAGTTTTTTTGAAACATTTCAAGATATAAAGTGAATAGAATCTTTAGCAACACAATAAGGGCCTTTCCTAATCCTGGCTGAGAAGAGGTGGAACAACCTGTTCAATACTGAGCAGAGGAGTTAGCATTTCAGTATCTCTGTGAGAATTTATTTGTAGTAAACTGGTCAATTTTAAAATTCTTTAAAACAAATTCGGTCATTCTACCCTTTTTGCTTAATTTAATTTGTAAACTCTGATGAAATTTCCCTCCTTATTGCATAATTTCCATATTTTAGTTTTGGTCAACAAGGCCAGTCCCACAGAGAATTAGCAAGTTGTCCGAGTTTTGTGTTTAGCCTCTGCTCCCTTTCCCTTTTGATGTTTGGCTTCTTTGCTTAGCTGATCTTGCCTTGTTCCCACTCCTGCAGCACACACTGGCTGTTATTCTAGCAGTGCTGTATGCTGTATGTACCATTCCTCCAGCCTCCTGGCCATTCAACACTCCCTATAGCTTCACCTCTTCCCTCATTATTTACTGCTTCCCTTTTGACAATAAGTATTCTGATAGATTAATCTATTCTAAAGAATGTGTGATTTATAGTGTCTTATTTCTCCAGATAATGTTGTGTTGTGATATTTCAAAATGCAACTGCCAGAGAAACTCCAAGAAACATCATGTAAGTAGGAAAAAATGTATTAGTGGCAGGAATCCTAGGCTTGGGTGCAGACCAGTTTGAGAGGGAATTTGGAGGCCTTTTGCTAGCCTCAGATTCACATTTTCTAGGCAGCTCCCTACATCATCTGAGGTGGAATTTTGATGTTCTGTTTCTGGTTTTTAACACCACACTCAGTGAGACTATCATGTGAAATTATTACCAAGGGGGAATTTAGCCACTGCCTTTGCAAGCCAATAGACAGTTTATCAAAGGGTAAAGAGGACATTATTTCAGATCTGTCTTGGGTTTTGTTGTAGGGCAGAGTCTTTGCTGTTTTATTTATTTTTTTTTTCTGCTGTTTTATTTAATCAACATAGGCTGTTTCCATACTCATAATTATGAATAGAGGATTTAAGTTTAATGTTTTAAATTCCATGTTTCTAAGATTAATATTAAAAAGATTGAAAAATGGCAAGCCTTTTCAGGATGTATAATCAAATAGGTAAATTATATACACCCCTGGAGAAATTTCAAAAATTTACCAGTTTTTTAAAACATAATTTTCAATTTCATATACCCACTTCTCTATTAACATATTGCATTCACAGGGAGAGCATTTATTTCTTTTTTAAAAATATTTAAGTTAAATTAAATTAATTTTTTTATACAGCAGGTTCTTATTAGTCATCAATTTCATACACATTAGTGTATATGTGTCAATCACAATCGCCCAATTCATCACACCACCACTCCAACCCGGCTGCAGCTTTCCCCACTTGGTGTCCATACATTTGTTCTCTACATCTGTGTCTCAATTTCTGCCCTGTAGACCGACTCATCTGTACCATTTTTCTAGGTTCCACATATATGCGTTAATATACGATATTTATTTTTCTCTTTCTGGCTTACTTCACTCTGTATGACAGTCTCTAGATTCATCCACATCTCAACTAATGACCCAATTTCGTTCCTTTTTATGGCTGAGTAATACTCCATTGTATATATGTACCACATCTTCTTTATCCATTCGTCTGTTGATAGGCATTTAGGTTGCTTCCATGACCTGGCTATTGTAAATAGTGCTGCAATGAACATTGAGGTGCATGTGTCTTTTTGAATTATGGTTTTCTCTGGGTATATGCCCAGTAGTGGGATTGCTGGATCATATAGTAATTCTATTTTTAGATTTTTAAGGAACCTCCATACTGTTCTCCATAGTGGCTGTATCAATTTACATTCCCACCAACAGTGCAAGAGGGTACCCTTTTCTCTACACCGTCTCCAGCATTTGTTTTTTGTAGATTTTCTGATGATGCCCATTCTAACTGGTGTGAGGTGATACCTCATTGTAGTTTTGATTTGCATTTCTCTAATAATTAGTGATGTTGAGCGGCTTTTCATGTGCTTCTTGGCCATCTGTGTGTCTTCTTTGCAGAAGTGTCTATATAGGTCTTCTGCTCACTTTTGGATTGGGTTGTTTGTTTTTTTAATATTGAGCTGCATGAGCTGTTTATATATTTTGGAGATTAATCCTTTGTCTGTTGATTCATTTGCAAATATTTTCTCCCATTCTGAGGGTTGTCTTTTCATCTTGTGTATAGATTCCTTTGCTGTGCAAGAGCTTTGAAGTTTCATTAGGTCCCATTTGCTTAGTTTTGTTTTTATTTCCATTCCTCTAGGAGGTGGATCAAAAAAGATCTTGCTGTGATTTATGTCAAAGGGTGTTCTCCTATGTTTTCCTCCAAGAGTTTTATAGTGTCCAGTCTTACATTGAGGCCTCTAATCCATTTTGAGTTTATTTTTGTGTATGGTGTTGGGAGTGTTCTAATTTCATACTTTTACATGTAGCTGTCCAGTTTTCCCAGCACCACTTATTGAAGAGACTGTCTTTTCTCCATTGTATATCCTTGCCTCCTTTGTCATAGATTAGTTGACCATAGGTGCGTGGGTTTATCTCTGGGCTTTCTATCTTGTTCAATTGATCTATGTTTCTGTTTTTGTGCCACTACCATATTGTCTTGATTACTGTAGCTTTGTAGTATGTCTGAAGTCAGGGAGTCTGATTCCTCCAGCTCCGTTTTTTTCCCCCAAGACTGCTTCGGCTATTCAGGGTCTTCTGTGTCTCCATACGAATTTTAAGATTTTTTGTTCTAGTTCTGTAAAAAATGCCATTGGTAATTTGATAGGGACTGCACTGAATTTGTAGATTGCTTTGGGTAGTATAATCATTTTCACAATATTGATTCTTCCAATCCAAGAACATGGTATATCTCTCCATCTGTTGGTATCATCTTTAATTTCTTTCATCAGTGTCTTATAGTTTTCTGCATACAGGTCTTTGTCTCCCTAGGTAGGTTTATTCCTAGGTATTTTATTCTTTTTGTTGCAATGGTAAATGGGAGTGTTTCCTTAATTTTTCTTCCAGATTTTTCATCATTAGTGTATAGGAATGCAAGAGATTTCTGTGCATGAATTTTGTATCCTGCAACTTTACCAAATTCATTGATTAGGTCTAGTAGTTTCCTGGTGGCATCTTTAGGATTCTCTATTTATAGTATCATGTCATCTGCAAACAGTGACAGTTTTACCTCTTCTTTTCCAATTTGTATTCCTTTTATTTCTTTTTCTTCTCTGATTGCCATGGAAAGGACTTCCAAAACTATGTTGAATAATGGTGGTAAGAGTGAATATCCTTGTCTAGTTCCTGATCTTAGAGGAGATGATTTCAGTTTTTCACCATTGAGAATGATGTTCTCTGTGGGTTTGTCATATATGGCCTTTATTATGTTGAAGTAGTTCCCTCTATGCCCACTTTCTGGAGAGTTTTTATCATAAATTGGTGTTGAATTTTATCAAAACTTTTTTCTGCATCTATTGAGATGATCATATGGTTTTTCTTCTTCATTTTGTTAATATGGTGTATCACATTGATTGATTTGCATATATTGAAGAATCCTTGCATCCCTAGGATAAATCCCACTTGATCATGGTGTATGAAACTTTTAATGTGTTGTTGGATTCTGTTTGCTAGTATTTTGTTGAGGATTTTTGCATCTATATTCATCAGTGATATTGGTTTGTAATTTTCTTTTTTTGTAGTATCTTTGTCTGGTTTTGGTATCAGGGTGATGGTGGTCTCGTAGAATGAGTTTGGGAGTGTTCCTTCCTCTGCAATTTTTTGGAAGAGTTTGAGAAGGATGGGTGTTAGCTCTTCTCTAAATGTTTGATAGAATTCACCTGTGAAGCCATCTGGTCCTGGACTTCTGTTTCTTGGAAGATTCTTAATCACAGTTTCAATTTCATTACTTATGATTGGTCTGTTCATATTTTCTATTTGTTACTGGTTCAGTCTTGGAAGGTTATACCTTTCTAAGAATTTGTCCTTTTCTTCCAGGTTGTCCATTTTATTGGCATAGTGTTGCTTGTCGTAGTCTCTTAGGATGCTTTGTATTTCTGCGGTATCTGTTGTAACTTCTTTTTCATTTCTAATTTTATAGATTTGAGTCCTCTCCCTCTTTTACTTGATGAGTCTGGTTAATGGTTTTTCAATTTTGTTTATCTTCTCAAAGAACCAGCTTTTAGTTTTATTGATCTTTACTATTGTTTTACTATTGTTTCTTTGTTTCTATTTCCTTTATTTCTGCTCTGATCTTTATGATTTCTTTCCTTCTGCTAACTTTGGGTTTTGTTTGTTCTTCTTTCTCTAGTTCCTTTAGGTGTAAGGTTAGATTATTTATTTGAGGTGTTTTTTGTTTCTTGAGGTAGGCTTGTATAGCTAAAAACTTCCCTCTTAGAACTGCTTTTGCTGCATCCCATAGGTTTTGGATCATCGTGTTTTCATTGTCATTTGTCTCTGGGTATTTTTTGATTTCCTCTTTGATTTCTTCAGTGATCTCTTGGTTATTTAGTAACGTATTGTTTAACCTCCATGTGTTTGTGTTTTTTACATTTTTTTCCCTGTAATTGATTTCTAGTCTCATAGCGTTGTGGTCAGAAAAGATGCTGGGTATGATTTCAATTTTCTTAAATTTACTGAGGCTTGATTTGTGACCCAAGATGTGATCTATCCTGGAGAATGATCCGTGCGCACTTGAGAAGAAAGTGTAATCTGCTGTTTTTGGATGGAATGTCCTATAAATATCAATTAAATCTATCTGATCTATTGTGTCATTTAAAGCTTCTGTTTCTTTATTTATTTTCATTTTGGATGATCTGTCCATTGGTGTAAGTGAGGTGTTAAATTCCCCCACTATTATTGTGTTACTGTCGATTTCCTATTTTATAGCTGTTAGCAGTTGCCTTATGTATTGAGGTGCTCCTATGTTGGGTGCATATATATTTGTAATTGTCATACCTTCTTCTTGGATTGATCCCTTGTCCATTATGTAGTGTCCTTCCTTGTCTCTTGTAACATTCTTTATTTTAAAGTCTGTTTTATCTGATATGAGTATTGCTACTCCTGCTTTCTTCTGATTTCCATTTGCATGGAATATCTTTTTCCATCCCCTCATTTTCAGTCTGTATGTGTCCCTAGGTCTGAAGTGGGTCTCTTGTAGACAGCATATATATGGGTCTTGTTTTTGTATCCATTCAGCAAGCCTGTGTCTTTTGGTTGGAGCATTTAATCCATTCACGTTTAAGGTAATTATCGATATGTATGTTCCTATGACCATAATTGTTTTGGATTTGTTTTTGTAGGTCATCTTCTTCTCTTGTGTTTCCCACTTAGAGAAGTTCCTTTAGCATTTGCTGTAGAGCTGGTTTGGTGGTGCTGAATTGTCTTAGCTTTTGTTTGTCTGTAAATTTTTTGATTTCCCCATTGAATCTGAATGAGATCCTTGCTGGCTAGAGTAATCTTAGTTGTAGTTTCTTCCCTTTCATCAGTTTAAGTATATCATGCCACTCCCTTCTGGCTTGTAGAATTTCTTCCGAGAAATCAGCTGTTAACCTTATGGGAGTTCCCTTGTATGTTATTTGTCGTTTTTCCTTTGCTGCTTTCAATAACTTTTCTTTGTCTTTAATTTTTGCCAATTTGATTACTATGTGTCTCATCGTGTATCTCCTTGGGTTTATCCTGTATGGGATTCTCTGTGCTTCCTGGACTTGGGTGGCTATTTCTTTTCCCATGTTAGGGAAGTTTTCAACTATAATCTCTTCAAATATTTTCTCTGGTCCTTTCTCTCTCCCTTCTCCTTCTGGTACCCCTATAATGCAAATGTTGTTGTGTTTAATTTTGTCCCAGAGGTCCCTTAGGTTCGTCTTCATTTCTTTACGTTTTTTTTTTTTACAAAGTTCTATTTATTTTCAATAATGAAATCAACACAACAAAGAGGAATTAATCCTCTAATTTTTAAATCTAACACTATTCTTAGCACAAAACTATCCTCAATAAATAAAAACACATTACTAGTAACCAAGTAAGACTTTTCCCAAGACTCTCTAAATTTTTGTGTTTTAAACAAAACTGGATGGTAGATAAAGAAACACATGCTAGAGACTTAACTGACACAGACTTGAAGAAAAGAACAGCCAAGAAACAGGCTCCCCAAATATAAGTTGGCAAAAGGAATATGGGGTTTTCAAAGCAGCGCAGAAATCAGAGTTCACTGGGGGATGCAAGGGTTTGGGACAGTCCATGTTCAAAGTCCTTGTAATTAAATCTTTCCACATTCCTAGATTCTTGATTTGGAATCTATCATAATCTAGAGAAGCTTCTGCCAAAGGATAGGAGGCTCTTTATTTATGCTTTCTGAAAAGACCCATGTAATTTTCCGCCTTTGGCTTTGTCACTAGCTCCTCTCACCAATACAGCAGGGATTCCATTCCAGAAAGCGGTTATTACTATGTAAACCAACCTCTCTGTTTTTGATTATCCTTTTACAAACACATTGATACTGCCAGGAACAGCTCTAAATATATCCAATTTCTTTTGTTTTCATCTTCCAACTTTGCTTGGCTACAAAATCTAGGACTCACAGAGCAACAATAACATTGGTCAAAAGATGAGTGTCAGTTCCAATGTAAAAATCTCTGAAGTTCAATAGTCACAAAAAATTTTTTTAATGCCTTGTCGCCAAAACCTTTTTTTTTTTCATTATCTTGCCAATTATTTCTTTTGGAATTCAATCCTCCGAGCTGCATTCTGAGCACCAAATTTTTTGACCAGTGCATCTCCGGTACCCTCATCATCTTTTTGCAAATCTAAGTCATCCTGTCGGGACCAAATGGGATACCCATCAGCCCTCTGACCAGACTCTAAAAGGGAGGAAATAGCCTCCAGCTCACCACTATTTTTTAGGAAGGCCTGTGTAACTGTCGAGAGATCCAAGTTAAACTTTTCCATTAACTGCCGGATGATCTTAATGGCAGCTCCCACCTCTGGTGCAGAAACTTTTTCTTCTTCCTCATCAGGCTGTGTTTCTGAGTCTTCCTCAGGTGTAGGTGGATCATCATCACACATTGTCATATGTATTTCAAAATCAGGGCTCTCATCCACCACAATCTCCTCAAACGCCCGGGTGGCTTCTACAAGCATCTTTTTGACTCCTTCATTCTCCTTGATCTCTTCCTTTGCAAATTCTTCTTCAGCCAAGTCTGGAGTTCTCTTATTCTGTGGTTCCCCGCTATCAGCATCCTCGGGGTCTTGCTCAGTTTTCCGCTTGAGTTTCTGGGAGGAGGGGCTCACTGGGGGCTCCCCCAACAGGTACTTATGCTCCTGGCCCCGCAGGCGCTTGAGGTAGCGGTCCTTCATGGACTGCCACGAGCGCTGGGTTAGCGAGCTCTTCTCTATCGCTTTCCACAAGGCGTTGCCGGTGACGGAGCCGGGCGAGCCGGCGTGTTCCTTCACATAAGTCAAGATGGCCACGTCCGTGAAGACGATCCGCCCCGCGTGCGGCTGCAGCTCGGGCTCCGTGGCGGCGGCGCCCCCAGCCTGAGCCCCGGGCTTCATCTCTGGGGCCTGGTCGGCCCCTGGAGCCGGGCCCAACCGGTAGGCCTCCAGCGCGAGCCTCTCGTTGCGCTCCACGCAGTCCAGCATGTACTGCGTGGAAATGAAGTCGCCCGAGGCCTCGGCCGCCGCCTCCCCGGGCTGAGCCAGCAGCACGGCCCCGGGCTCCTGCACGCGACACAAGGTGCCGCCGCCGTGCAGGATGAGCGTCGAGAGCTGGCGCTTCGCCGGGCTGGGACGCACGTAGAAGGACATGGAGCTGCCATCCTCCCTCGCGAACAGAGTCGAGGAATGGGTTGGCCCATTGGGGTCTTTGCCCAAATCCATCGCCTCAGCCATAGCTCACACCGAGCACCAGAAGAAGGTGCCGTCTTGCCAGTGCGTGGCGTACAGAGCCCCTCGTTCTTTTTTAAAAATTCTGTTCCTCAGCAGTTCATTCCACCATTCTGTCTTCCAGGCAACTTATCCATTCTTCTGCCTCAGTTTTTCTGCTATTGATTCCTTCTAGTGTAGTTTTCATTTCAGTTATTGTATTATTGTATTGTTCATCTCTGTTTGTTTGTTCTTTAATTCTTCTGGTCTTTGTTAAACATTTCTTACATCGTCTCGATCTTTGCCTCCATTCTTTTTCCGAGGTCCTGGATCATCTTCACTCTCATTATTCTGAATTCTTTTTCTGGAAGGTTGCCTAGCTCCACTTCATTTAGTTATTTTTCTGGGGTTTTATCTTGTTTCTTCATCTGGTACATAGCCCTCTGCCTTTTCATCTTGTCTATCTGTGAATGTGGTTTTTGTTCCACAGGCTGCAGGATTGTGAGAGAGCATTTCTGATGTTTCCTACTACTGAATTGAAAATGCATATGAAACCTGTAAATGCATAGTACTGTAAATACCTGCACTGATTGAATAGTCTCCCACTTCGTTTCTCCTGTGAAATAAGTTAACTACATGTGAAAACTGCATTGGCTTTTTGAGGTCACAGGTAAAAGTGGGTTTGACAGTGGTCAGTGAACAGTTGTGGGGTAGCTACTCTCATCTCTGCATTGAGCTTCATAGTCTCAGCTAGCAGTCCACCCTACTTGCAGTTCACAATATCTGTCACTTGGGGGCAGCATAATCACATACGTACAGGCCTGATGTCTGGTTTAACAAGGAAGAACTGATTGCAGAGCAAACCACAGAGCCCACGAACATGAAAATCAGGTCGAGTTTTTTTTTCATACACACTGCTCAACTGATTGAAACACAAGGTGAGTGTATTAGAGAGAACAGTTATTTTTCTATAATTGAAAATCCTTATCCAAAGAATATGTGATTTGCATTAGAAAATTATTTGTAATTATGAATTTTAAATTAGGGTTTAAGGGGTTGGGGGCAGGGTGGAAGAATGAATGATGTCTTTCCTGTCTGTGCATGGAACCATACATAGTAGTTAAGCCATTTGGCACCAATGTCAGACTTCTTTGTCTTAATCTACCATGATATTTTGGGCAAGTTATTTAACATGTTTATGCCTTAATTTCCTCAAATACAACATAGGGGGAATTATAGTATGCATTCATAGGTTTGTTAAGGATGAAATGACCAATTTTAATACACATATAGAGTACATATAAGTGCACTGTAAATGTTAATTTGGAGTATATTCATGAGGTAAATGCTGACCTTTTCAAGTTAAAAGACCTCAGCTGAGTATCAGCACACAAGAAAGCATTTGAGTGAGATGCTTACACTGTATTTTATGGCCGTTGGTCATAATGATCCTGGAAAAAATACATTTGAAGAAGCTATTTAAGAGGAGAGCAAAAATATTAACGAAAAGAAATTTAAGTTTTAGTGTAAATTAGGGGAGAGATCTCACGTGTGCTTATGTGGAAGAGAAATTTCCCTTCTTCACAAAGTCTTGAATGAGTACCTTTTAGTCAGTAACAGAGTAGTGGCTCCTTCCTACTTAGGAACTCACCTGTTACTAATGAAAGCAATATCACAGTAAATAAGACCTGAAAAAACCTTAACAAAAAGACAATTCAAATTGAGGAAACTCAGTCTTTTTGAGTTCCAAATCCAAATTCAGTCAGCACTTACCAAGAACTTAAGAGAACTTAACCGAGCTTAAACTTTCTGGAGATAGAAGAGCTGCACCCAGGAAGGTGAAGCTATACAAGTACCAGAGTGAATGAGGTTGGAACTTAGAGGACAAAGAAAGTTGGTAAAGACCTGGAAATGGGATTTTAATGTGGCCTTAAATGTTGTTTGGGATTTGGAAAGGAGAAGGAGGAAGAAGAAAACTTAGGTGAGTGTTATGGACTGAATTGTACCCCCCTCAAATTCATATGTTAAACTCCTAACCTCCAGAACCTCAGAATGTGACTACATTTGGAGATAGGGATTTTAATGAGATTATGTTAAAATGAGGTCACTAGGGTGGGGCCTACTTCAATATGACTGCTATCCTTATAAGAAGAGGAAATTCTAGCCTCCAGAATTATGAGAAAATACATTTCTGTTGTTTAAGTCACCCATTTCGTGGTCCTTTGTTGTGGTAGTGCTAGCAAGCTAACACAGTGGGGGAAATTATGAACCAAGAGGGGAAGCAGAAATATGTGTTTCCTTGGAGGAGGACTAATAAGAAAATAGTGGTTTGGTATTGGGAAATGTTGATTTGGCTTGTTGGAGAAGCAAGCTGATATGATACTGTCCTGAAAGAGGTGGGACTTAAACCAGCAGGATCTGGTCAGAGGTTTGGAACAGAGGTGGACTATGGATGCCCTGTCTTTGAAAGCTGAATCCGGCAGTGGTGTGAGGGCTTCCATCAGACACAGACTGAAAGCAGAAGCCCCATATGTGGTGAAAAACAACGAGCATTTGCAAATGAAGGAGTCGGGTTATATGTAAGTTATAATTTAAAGTAGGAATGGACAGTACTTGATGGCAAAGAAAGGAACACCTGAATGCACTAAAGTGGTTTTGAGCCAAGTTGACGAATGTGGTAGTGGTACCGTTGATAATGCAAATGTGCTGAAACCAGACCCTGTCTCATAGGAGGTAATGAGACAGGCTGGAGTTCAAGGCTACGAATGTCATGTGTTGATGCTGGAGCTAAAAGAATGGGTGAAATCTATGGGAGAGCATTTAAAAGGGCAGAGGATTAAACAGGAGGGTGAAAGGACTTTTAAGAACAAGGTTGTCTACTATTTAATTTTAGAATTAGTGCTAAAGACAGAAGAGAAAGAGAACATTCACAGAAGGTGATAATCAAGTAAGACTGAATACTCACTGAAAACATAAGCTCTGAGCCAGGTGTAACCAGGAGAAAAGTGAATCTTCAATTCCCCTCCCCATCTAAGAATCCCTGAAGACAGCTGTAGGTGGCACCCTCCAACATATGGGGATTGTAGTTCAAGTCAAATTGCATTTAAATCTTGAGAGATAGACTGCTCACTCTTGGGTAACACTGAGGTGTCAGCACTACAGAGCACTGGCTCTCTGAATTCGTTCTGTCTTTTGTTAGAATAGACATTTCATGTATCAAAATGAGTTCAAAGAGAAGAGGGGAAGAATAGGGCAGCTGTCTTTAAGTATCTGAAGGAATTTTCTGTGGAAGACAGATTGGACTTGGTTTGGGTTGCTTCAGAAGGAGAGCAGCATGGCAGTAACAGGAAAGCAGGTTTCAGTTCAGTATGAAAACTGAAATCTTCTAGCTGGCCTCTGCTAGTGACTCTACCACCATCCTCTTCAGTCTTAGGCAAAATTGAGATCTTTTCATCCTGGCCTTTCCTTTCTTAGAAATGTACAGCCAAGTAACCTGGCTATCTAGCTAGCTTAAAAAAAAAAAAAGGGTAGGTAAGTCAATTGAGAATAATTACTGTAAGTCGTACTATCACCTTGCATAACAATTTATATCCTTGACAAACTTCCATGTGTACTTATAGGTTCTATGGTTGTACATGACCAACACATTAAAGGACTTTCAAGAATCAGGGGGAAAAAAAGACCAATATGGCAGTGACTTATTAAAATACCTTTCTTTTTCAAGAAAATCACATGTTTCATAAGAGTATTGCTAATGCATTCTATTTAACTGTTGACTTTAATTCAGAACTTTTTTTTTCATGTCTCCCATTCCTACCACTACTGGCCCATGGGGGTGTGAATTCCTGGTATTCGAAATAACAAACCAAATCTTCAAACTTTAAATTGGAGGAGAATTACATGATTGATCAGATGCCAAAAGCATAGCCTTTTTGTTTGTTTTTATTCTTATTTGAATCACCAAACAATAGACATTAACAATATGGGTTACTAGAAATATCACCCAAACATTTTAGCTGGAAAAACAATGGGATAATTAGTTACTCTTTCCCACTTCAAAACTTATTATCTCTGAAACCAGTATTACTGTAAAGGTCCTGGAAAAGTAAAACAAGCAAACAAAACAGACAATTTGGAAAGAGAAAGTAACATAATAGTGAGTCTCTTGATTTATAAAACTATCTAGTACTATTGTCACAGAACACAGGCAAATTACAAAAAGCTGAGTAAGATGTAACAGCAGTGAATACTGAACATTTGATCCCTCAGAAAACTCTTTGAGATGGGTCATCATCAAATGAAACCTAAATTATGGAAAGTCTAAGCTGTGAAGGTATCATTGTGAGTTGATCTGAGAAAGCCTCATGACAGGACTGGTAGCTTAGTTGAGCCTCAAAAGATGGATAGGGTTCTCAGAATGTCGTACACATTCTATCTTTTAGCACAGGGTGTTTTAACCTTAGCACTATTGACATTTTGGACTGGATAATTCTTTGTTGGGGTAGGGGCATCCTGTGCATTACAGAATGTTTAGCAACATCCCTGGCCCTTATCATCTAGATGCTGGTGGCCGCCCTCCTCACCACCCTGAGTTGTGATAATCAAAA
Source organism: Lipotes vexillifer (assembly GCF_000442215.2). Taxonomy (NCBI): domain Eukaryota; kingdom Metazoa; phylum Chordata; class Mammalia; order Artiodactyla; family Lipotidae; genus Lipotes; species Lipotes vexillifer. The sequence continues at coordinate 1,916,517 of NW_006777506.1, forward strand.
ATGTCGCCAGATATTGCCAATGTCCTCTGGGGGGCAAAATTGCCCTGGTTTAGCACATAAAGGGTAGTAATGCATAATAAGAGAAATTGTCTTCATTTCAGTATTTTCAGGAGCAAACAAAAGAATAATGGTGCAATTTCGGCATATTTGAAGAAACTTCTCAAGTTTTTTGAAGGAGCTGGCTTGGTTCACTCTTCAGGTGGTGTTCAGTCCTAGAAGAATAACACCACATAATGCTGACACTGGGAGTACGTTGGCTCTCACGGAAGAGGTATCATAAAATCTTATACCTGTTTTCCTGACCGCCCAGAGATGACTGTACTTTTCCTGAGATTCCCTGAATAGTACATACAGACAATAATTTCTGATGATTCATTAAAATTACAGTTTAGGAAATAAGAAGCACATTAAAAATACACTTTAAAGCCTACTCATGTTTTACTTTCCCACTTCTTCAAATACCAACTGAATTTATACTTTTTCCACTTTCATCAATTTCAATCAACTTGTTAGACATGGTTTTAGTCATATGTCCAGCTGAACTGCCGAGGGTGTGACTGTCTTAAACTGACTAGGCAGCTTTGGATAGCTTTTAAAAATTTATATTCAAAGAATGATGAAGTGATAAATAGAGACTTGAAAAAAGGAAAATACCCTGAGAGAATTAAAATAACAAAATAGAAGGAACATCTGGACAGCATAAATATTTGTGGATGTGCATGATATGCATAGCATAAGTACCCACCTTTATATCTGATTACACAGACATTATCAAAATTTCATAAAGGAAATAATTTCTCCTGGCTTAATTTCTTTGCATTATAACATTCAAATTTGGGGTGAATTTTGTCAATTTTAGCTAGAATAACATGTATTGGAACAGGAAGTCTGGTCCTTATGCATTCATTTAACAAACATCTCTTAAGTACCTACCATGAGTCAGGTCCTGTGATGGAAGCTAGAGACTAATGAGAATAGAGATTAGTCAGACTGGGTCCCTATCCTCAGAAACCTTGTACACCAAATAGGGGGAGAGTTATACATGAAGAGTATAAAATGCAATTAAATGTTATAGGTTTTATAAAATGGGGCTGTAAAGGAAGGGGAGATCAGTTATTCCAGGATGATAGGGAAAAATGGAGAATTGTATCATATTCCTATCAGCAGTGTGTGCTGTGTCCTTGTATCCTTGCCTTGAATTCGTTGCATGTCTTACCTTACTAGACTTCTAGTACCGTCAACCCCCTTCCTTCTTTAAAAACTCCATACAGGGCTTCTTCATCAGCTCTATTTTGATTTTTATTTTACATTTTTAATCATTTCTTTTCAGCTTTTATTTGTGTGCGCCTCTTGCTTTTTATATCCCTAACCCATATTTTTGAGGTTCTTGTCCTTTTTCTGTTTGTGGATCATAGTCCTGCTTCTTTCTTCATACTCACTTTTACCAACTTAATGCATTCTCATGGCTTCAATCTATGTGTTGGTGGCTACTGTATTAAAACACATGTGGAATATTATGGTCAATTAGGGGCTTCAAAAATCAATACTTTTTAAAGGACTTGAATGAACAGGAGTATGTCAGAAGGACAGTGACCACGATGATGGAAATCCAACCATGTGTAATACTGTCTTTAATGCCCCAAACAGAGAGTACCACTGGACATTTTGAGGCATTTCCTTCCAATATTTTTTCTTATGCATACATTTTTTTCACAGAATCTATGGCTTCATGTATTGCCTTTTAGCTTAACATTATAACATTACCATTTCCCTATGTTACTTATTATTTTTTAAAAATATGATTTTTAATGACCATGTAATGTCTATAATATTCTATTACATGGATTTATTTAGAATCCATTTTTTATTTCTCAGAACTTAGTAACAATTTATTGTGTATACCTTTATATTTTTTCTGGAGTTTTCATGCACAGGCCTATATATTTGTGTGTGTGTGTGTGTGTGTGTGTGTGTGTGTGTGTGTGTGTGTGTATAATGGTTAATATATATTGAAGGCTTCATATACAGTAATTCTGGTCCTAAGTGCATTGAGGTTGTTATTTCATTTAGTCTCCATAAAAACTCTAGAAAGTAGATACTGTTTATCCCTATTTACAAAGGGGGAAACCTAGGCTTAGAGAGATGATGTAAATTGTCCCAAGTGATACAGCTGTCATGTGACAGAGTAGGATTACAAACAAGGGCTTTCTTTTTAACATCTTTATTGGAGTATAATTGCTATACAGTGGTGTGTTAGTTTCAGCTTTGTAACAAAGTGAATCAGCTATACATATACATATGTCCCCATATCTCCTCCCTCTTACGTCTCCCTGCCACCCTCCCTATCCCATCCCTCTAGGTGGTCACAAAGCACCAAGCTGATCTCCCTGTGCTATGTGGCTGCTTCCCACTAGCTATCTATTTTACATTTGGTAGTGTATATATGTCCATGCCCAAACAAGGGCTTTCTGCCTCCAAGATTTGTATGATTTTGTCTACCAATATCATACTACACTACCTTACTCTCTGCCCCATTTTAGTTCTGTCATTATCTGAGTGGTTAAATCAAGTTATATAACCAAAGAAACACTAGTTATTTACTTAGGACATATTTTAACACACTTCTAACAAAACATATATTCTTTTCAGAATATTGTACTTCTCTGGTCCCCTAAAATGGGGTTCTAATAGAGTATTTCCTATGAATAATTATTTTCTTTTATGATCTTGTTTAGCCTCCCAAACCAAAACTACTCCTTTTCTAGAATAAGTGAAACTTAGGTTTCAGCAGCCAATTAAAATTTAGAATTTGTAAATTATGTTTCTAACTTTGGCAAAATGTATTCTTATAAATTGAAGTGATCTTTTCAAATATTTCCTGTGGGAAAATTTTGTAACCTTTAAATGTTAACATTTTCTTTATGTTTAATTTGTACCTAAGGGGTATTATAGTAATTACTTAAAGAATAAAAATACATTTTCTGTCTAAAGAGTATTTTTAACTCTTAGTCTAACAAAAAATATCCTTAGACGATAAGTTGAGGTAGGCATGAAAGGTAACTAATCTACACAATAATTTGATGATTAATATCCAAAAGACAGATACATAGTACAAATTCAAAACCTTTTATTTGGAATTTGTGATAATTTAGACAGGATTTGGACCTGGTCTATTTATAGAATAAATCTGCCAAAACTTAAGTAATATTAATTATTTTTCTTTACTTTCATGTGCCTAAAAAGATTATTTATTCTCACTATTAGCATCTCATATTTTTGATATCTTATATATTATTGAAAATAATATTTTATAAAAGCCTTACTGATTAATTTTTAAATTAATTTGGACTAGCTTTCTCTCAATTAGCCTAGTTTAGCCATATTTTTACTACTAATAGCTAAATCTTTACCATATAGTTAAAAAAACTGTAATGGAAAAAATAGTAGGTGAGAGTCTAGGATCTTCAATTTTGCTAATGCCATTATAAACTATAGGACAGATGATAAAGCAGTTATGGTTTGGTAATACAACCAAATAGCTAATTATTTTTACAGTAAAATGGAGATAAGTGAGGCGATTTCCTTGGATTTCTTTTTTTTTTTTTTTCTTCTTTTTTTTTTTTTGCGGTATGCGGGCCTCTCACTGCTGTGGCCTCTCCCATTGCGGAGCACAGGCTCCGGACGTGCAGGCTCAGCGGCCACGGCTCACGGGCCCAGCCACTCCGCGGCATGTGGGATCTTCCCAGACCGGGGCACGAACCCGTGTCCCCTGCATCGGCAGGCGGACTCTCAACCACTGCGCCACCAGGGAAGCCCTTCCTTGGATTTCTTAACTCGTGTTCTGTGGTTTAGGTTGCAAACATGATCTGAATAGTGTGTTCTTTTCTGATGTCAAATAGAAATGAAAAAGTCTAAAATATTTATAGATTCAAATCTTGACAAGACACTGCTGATAACTGAGGCCTTATTCACTCAGTGTTCTTTGGTGAGAAAAAGAATTTTGAGAAAGATTACTGTTAGTAATTGTAATGTCCATGAAAGTAGAAAATTGTCTTTTGTAAGGAAAAGATCATGGAACATTTTATATGCTGTAAGTTTACTCTCCAAAGGTGGTTGAATGCTTAAATAATGTTTGAGATATTTGCAAGCTTAACTCACTCCTTAAGGAACGGATGACTCTACAACTGCCATCATAACTGCAAATAGTCCTCACTGGTCTCCCTTTACAGCAGGAATGTC
>NW_006777506.1:1920765-1943058 GCF_000442215.2 Lipotes vexillifer
GCAATGCTTAACAGATTATAGTGTTACATCAGTCACTTGGAAAGCTTGTTAAACATGTAGACTTCTGGGATTCACCCATAAAGATTCTTCTTTTGTAGGTCTGAGGTGGGGCCTAGGAATCTAAAAGTTTAGTAATCATTCCAGCAACTGTGACACAGATGCTTCCAGAGCCAAATTTTGTGAAATGCTAGGCAATGCCGAGAATCCCTGGTGGTGGTCTTGGGAAGGACATAGACGGTTATGTAGCTCATTGCTAGAATAAAGTGGAATATTTACCTCTGTTGAAGACTCTGCATGAATAAAATGATTGCTCATATGGAAATCTCTCAGCTAGAGCCATGAAATCACAGGATCAAAGTTAGAAGTGCCCTTAATGGGACTTCCCTGGCGGTCCAGTGGTTAAGACTTTGCCTTCCAGTGCAGGGGGTGCGGATTTGATCCCTGGTCAGGGAGTGAAGATACCACATGCCTTGCAGCCAAAACACCAAAACATAAAAAAAAAGAAGCAATATTGTAACAAACTTAATAAAGATTTTAATAGTCATTTTTGAATATTTCCACTAATGGAAATTTATTCAATCCTGTGGCAGTCCTCACTTTGGACTGTTCTAAGCCTTACAGTGTTCGTCCATGTAATGAGATGAAATTTATGCTCTTCACATAACCATCTATTTTTATAAAATATACAACATAAATATTTATTAGATTTTTAAGATACTATTAAAAAAGAAGGGAGAGGAGTAAAATACTTTAAGCCTTCTTCCCAAATTAAGGTTGTGCCAGTGCTACAGGTTTAGTGACATTCATGAGTTTAGACTTAGATAATGCCAATATTGATTTCATTTAAAATCTAGGATTCATAATCAAAACTACTACTCAGAATTAAAATTCTCTTCTATATCTGTATTATTGCTGTTTTCCTCCTCCATCAAATCAAAGAGAAATATAAATAAATAAATAAATAAACATCCTTCTCCAGGATTTGATTTATTCTAGAACTGCTATATGCTTTTTTTTGCCACATGCGGGCCTCTCACTGCTGTGGCCTCTCACGTTACGGAGCACAGGCTCCGGACGCGCAGGCTCAGCGGCCATGGCTCATGGGCCCAGCTGCTCCGCATCATGTGGGATCTTCCCGGACCGGGGCACAAACCCGCGTCCCCTGCATCAGCAGGTGGACTCTCAACCACTGCGCCACCAGGGAAGCCCTATATGCTTTTTAAGAATATAAAAATTATGATTGCCTAAAACTTAATGAACTATGTTTTCATGCCTTCTTGCCCATCCCATTTTCTTTATCTTGAATGTACTTCTCTTCCTTCAGGAAGCCTCCTCATATTTATTTCACATCATTTTGATCATTCTTTTACCCCCTTTTCCATGGCAATTTTTATTTGACAGTGTTATTTCTTGGTCCTCTAATTATACTTGAGTTCTTTCATATTTATATGTAATGTAAAATAATACATGTACACATATTTTTTCTCCTCTATATGTAGGCTCCTCAAGGATAAAAGCCAAATCTTTAGTGTCTCTTGCTCTATCTATTCAGGGACAACAATGTAGTTTTGTTGACCAGGCACCAGGCCATCTCTATTTATTTGCCTCCAGTGCCAAATTTTCCAACAATGCATGCCCATTCAAGTAGAATCAGATGCTGTGATGGGAATCTGTGGAATCAAAAGGGGAAGGAAAACTGTAATAGCAAAATCAAGTCCTGTCAGCCTATTATGCCAAAGAGGACTGATTTTCAGGGAAGCAGTGTTGGCTGAGTAATCTAGGATCCAGGATCATGATGGAAGGAAGGAGAGCTGCAAGAGCAGGCTGGGGTTGGAGTGCCTACGTGTTGAGACAGACTGGTTCAGAGAGTACTCATTTCTGTCCGCCTTGAACTCAAGGTGGTTGTTTTTTCAATATTTGCAGAACCCAAGCAGGGGTCCACGAGGTTTCTTTGATGGTTACTTCCCTTGTTTCTTTCGTAGGTGTTTTCATGTTCCTGGCATAGGTGTTTTTAAAGCAGTCTCAAAAGCCATGAGTTAAGTATGTTGGAATGTCTGGCTTTGGTGGAACTTTTTGAACCAAGACTTCATAGGGATGCTACCAAAATTGGAATTTCCACTTCCCAGAAAACATTTTGAACTCCTTAAATCTTTACTCTTTTATATTAATTTTATTTCTCCTGCACTACTTGGTGTATATTAGATGCTAAATACTTGTTAAGTTAAAGAGAAGTTTGCCTCTTTTGAATTTGTTACACCTTGTATTAATTCAAATTCGTTTTTGTCAAATATCCCCTAATAGTATGAATAGAAAGTGAGGTGATTAAGGCAGTAATCAGACTCATAATCTGGGCATTGTAGGCCAACACTAGTATTATGCATTTTTCTTTGTACTGTTTCCAAAACATTGTAGAGTTATCCAGATCAAGGATATTTTCTTGGACTTTGGCCATTCTCTACTTCCCTGAATCTAATCTTTCAGTTTGTGAATGATATTCGCAAAGCTTAAAAGATCTTTGTGAAGTAACAAGCTTAGATGATAAGTGCTTTGGAGAAACGTATGATACAGTTCTTAAGAATACCTTAGATTCAAGCCTTTAGGCTTTGTAGAATTAATTATTCTTTTCTCAACTTGGTTAATTAACAATTTACAAATTAAGCCTCCTTATTTGAAATGAATATACACAACTGAGAAAAATTGAAAGCTGGGTGACAAAGCACACACACACACAAAGAACCTGGTAAAGCAGTTATCCTGGTAAATCTCATCAGGTGTCATATACCGGGAGGAGCTAGTGCATCAGTTTCCAGAAGAAGTCACAGGCCAAGGGAGAAGATGCAAAAATTGTGAGTTAACTAGAGCAGGAGCAGCTTCTCCCTTAGGGCAGCCAGCATCTCCCATATGAAAGGTTTTCCCTACTCCCATACTTCTGGAAAGGAGAGGAGGAAAAGAGAGAGTGAAGAAATGGCAAAGGGAAGGTGAAAGGAGGAAGATGGACTTATTTCAGACTTCAGTCTATTACCCATCATTCTCAATTCTGCAATGTCTTGGATGTCCAGGGGAGACCTCAGGACAGCACCTAGACCAACAGTAATGAGGTAATGAGGCATAACCTTTCTCTTTGGAATTTCATTTATATCATGACTGGAAAAGATTATCTCACATACACCTAGTCAGTACAGCACCTAGACCTACAGTAATAAGATGACGAGGACTGAGTTTTCTCTTCTTTGTAATATTGCAAATGTCATGACTGGAAAATTTTACCTCACATATACCTATACCTACATCTACACTTACACACACATCGATAGCTACCCATGTACATAAGTGTGCACACACATAATACACTTACACACATAAACTCACACACTCGTATATTTATACACACACACGTACACCTACATATACATGCATAAGTATTTTTCTCCCCCAACCCCCAGCCCTTGCCCTCAAAGAATCTTATCTTTGTTTAGCCAAACCACTTGTCCTATGTGCAAGAGAAAAGAGAGTTCTTTCCATTGTATAATTATGCATGATACATATTACACTTTGCACCAGCATAATATTTAATAACTGTTCTACTGATCTCAAGGCCCTGATTTTATAATGTTGAATTGTCAGTATTAAAATTTTCAGAAAATTCCCTGGCGTTCCAGCGGTTAGTACTCCATGCTTTCACTGCTGAGGGTGAGGGTTCAATTCCTGGTAGGGGAACTAAGATCCTGCAAGCCGCGTGGCATGGCCAAAAACAAAAATAAACAATAAAACCAAAATTTTCAATTCTGCTTCCCTTTCACAATTAGCAGCTATATCTCCTTAGACATAGAATGAGGATATAATAACTTATAGGGCAGAGTTTTCCTGTTTGCTGATTGTATCTTGACTTCACCTTGACTCTTACACATATTAAACAGAACCATAAGAAACAGCCATTGTTGTAGGTTAAAAGTGGTCAAATAATAGCAATTTCAGGGACTTCCCTGGCAGTCCAGTGGTTAAGACTTTGCACTCCCAATGCAGGGGTATGGGTTCGATCCCTGGTCAGGGAACTAAGATCCTGCATGCAGTGTGGCCAAAAAAATTAAATTTAATTTAAAAAATAGCAATTTCATATGGTTAAACCTAAATATTAAATTAATTTTTATTTAGTGATATTATTCTGATCACTTATTAAATTCCTTAGATGTTCTGTCTCTTTCTTTTAACCATTTATTCCCCAGGTAAAGGCTTGATTTTTTGTATCATCTATTGTTGAGGCTACTATGTACAGATAAGAGGACATTTATTTCTTAGTTTCTTCCTTCTTGGACAGAGTTTGGATGATCTTTTCATTCTTGGCCTGTGGCTGCTCCTCATAGCACAGGTAGCTTCAGCATGGTCATCCAACAGTCTCTTGTGGACCCTGTCTGTGTTTAGCCTGGGCATGTGTTTCATGAGAATCTTAATTTTGAACATTTATTCATCTCCAGGTATGTGCCATGTTACATATAACCATTAGTCTCTTTGCATTTAATCTGTCTTCTGAGAAGTCCTTGCAGAAATCTTATCTTTCTCACCTATGTCATCATGAGGATTTGAATACTAGCCACAAATATTTTGCTTATATGTGTCCACGTGTCTGCCCTACAGTGCGCCAATGTGCTATTCTGGCATTGTTCTAAGAGTAGATAGTCACAAGCTTGCAGATGGTCAGCTCATTTTTTTTTTGTGGTACACGGGCCTCTCACTGTTGTGGTCTCTCCCGTTGTGAAGCACAGGCTCCGGCCACGCAGGCTCAGCAGCCGTGGCTCATGGGCCCAGCCGCTCCGTGGCATGTGGGATCTTCCCAGACTGGGGCACAAACCCGTGTCCCCTGCATCGGCAGGTGGACTCTCAACCACTGAGCCACCAGGGAAGCCCATGATCAGCTCATTTTTGATCAGGTTCAAGATTTGCTGATAGGAATTGGTATTGATGAACATTATTATTTTCTTTGGTGGTCTAACCATATCTTTTTCTTGCCACAGCAGAGGACTCCCTGGGGGTGAGCCTCTTCTAAAGCTTGAGTACCTAACCTCTGGGACCTACATTTTCATGTCTCACACCTGCCATCCCTATCATTCCCATAGGCCCAATCACAGGCAGCCCTTCCCCAGCTGGTTTTAACAGCCTTATGAAGTGCTTTAGTGAGTGCAGAGAAAGAAGGAAAACTGTTTTCCTGAAAAATAGCATCTCTCAGGGTGTGATCTCATCCCTGAAATTGCTATTATTTGACCACTTTTAATTTTATGTGTCAACTTGGCTGGACCACAATGCCCAGATATGTAGTCATACATTATTTTGGATGTTTATGTGGGAGTGTTTTTGGATGACATTAACATTTAACTTGGTGAACTTTGGGTATAGCAGATTGTTCTCCATAATGTGGGTGGGCCTCATCCAATCAGTTGAAGGCCTGAATAGAACAAGAGAATGACATCCTCTGAGCAAGAAGAAATTCTGTAGCAGGCAGCCTTTGCACTTAAACTGCAACGCATTGGATTTTTCCTGAGTCTTTAGCCTGATGGCTTTTGAACTTGAACTTCAGGATTGTCTTTTCTCTGGGTCTCCAACATGCTGGCCCACTGCAGATTTTGGATTTGCCGGCCTCCATAATTGTGTGATCCTTAGAATAATCACCAATTCCTTAAAATAAGTCTCCTTCTACATATAAGCACATCCTACTGGTTCTTTTCTCTGGAGAACTCTAATACACAGGGGATAGAAGCTAATGCTTATTTAGTGCAGGGTGTGTGTCAGGTCTTCTCTCGATATTAATTCAAAATCCTCAGATAACTCTAGGAGGTAATGAAGATTCAAAGAAATTAAGGAACTTGCCCCAAAATATCTAGTAAATGACAGACCCTCGTTTGAATTAGGGTTTTTATCATTCCAAAGTGCCTTCAACTAATGACCCTGCAAGAAAAAAAAATGAATTTCATAAGTGAATACTTCCTGAGTTCCTACAGTAACCTAAAAAGATAACGTAGCCATAAACCTTTCTTTTATTAAGGACCATGTTAGGGAATTCCCTGGCTGTACAGTGGTTAGGACTTCATGCTTCCGTTGCAGGGGGCATAAGTTTGATCCCTGGTTGGGGAACTAAGATCCTGCAAGCTGCATGGCGTGGCCAAAAAAAAGTACTATATTATTCTCTCCTTTTCTCTCTTCCCTATTAGATGACTATCTTTTTTGGTGTTGTTGTTGACTGGCATCAATTCTTCTCCTTGGTAGAACCTGATTTCTTCGAGGATTTACCTCTCTCCCACTGTGTATAATCGTGTTGGGAGGGAATTTCAAGCCTATGCCTCTAACAGTGAAACTTTGAAAGGCCAGACCATTCCTCTCCCACTCCCTAGAACTGCTAGTGGGTGAGATTAGGATCTAAGACCTTCTAATTGGAAGATTTTGAAGTCTGAGTGAGTGGTGCAAGGTCAGAAAGAACAGCCAGAGATCTTTTCTGGCAGCAACAGTGATTCCAGCATTATGGTAGTTATTTCCTCCTGATACTTCATTTTTTCTTTTCTGGAGCTGCCCCAGTTTCTTTCCCTTGCCAAGTTTGGCCCTCTGACTTCCTGTCTTCTCTTTAAGACCCTAATATCCTTCCCATAAACTCCCCTTTTGAAAGTTAGACAGAGTCAGTGTCTGCTACTTCCAACCAAGGAACATAAGTGATGATGAATCTCAAGATACAGATCCTCAGGGAAGGGGAGATATCAAATATTGTGCCCTTTGATGAAGCAGCTAAGAAAGTTATCTGGAAAAACAAATTTCTCAATAAACAATACAGTGTGGGGGCTTAGAATAGTTTCTATGATGGAAAAACATAGAGTGTGAGGAATTCAAGGATGGCAGGGTAGGGAGGCTCCTGATGGCACTGGATGAATGGTAACAGAGGAATTATAGACTCAAAATATTAAAGTATCAGGTTTTTAAAAAATGGATATAATTTCAGGGACTTTATATGACTATATTGAAAGAATCTCCTATATCTTGCACATATTGGATTGAGATAGCCAAGAGTCAAACTCAGTGTTTAACCACTAGTTGAATTCAGAGTTGTATCAGTCAGGATATGCTACCTGGGTTATGCTTTGGTAACAAGACAACCCTATAATCTCAGTGATTTAAAGCAATAAGGGTCTGTTTCTCATTCATACTACATATTCATTGCAGGTTGGTTGGCAGTTCTGCTCTGCATAACCTTCACTCCACGACTCAGGCTGATATAGCCTCTGCTATCTGGACCATTGCTGGTGATTGTGGCAGAAGGTAAAAAAGAAAGTGTGATGAATTGTGAACTAGCTCTTAAAGCTTCTGAAGGGAAATGAAAAACATCACTTCTCATATATATTTGTCCAAAGCAAGTCATATAGCCTTTCATAACTTCAAAGGGACAAGGAGGTACAGTTTTGCCCAGTATGAGAACTGGAAATAATTGGTGGACAGCACTAATGATCACTATCAAAACTTTGCTAGATTTCTTACACAAAAGTTCAGACATCCATTAGGAAAATGTGAACTAGAGGCATCAGAGTAATTCGAACCTCCAAGCCCCTGTAAATCCCCCCTGAACTTTTCTTGACAGAAGAGCAACTCTTCCCTGTTGTCTGAAAAGCTATTTCTTTTCATGCTTGTCGATGCCTGTATACCTTCATCTGAGGGAATTCACAATGAGAAAGTAGTCGGCAATCTTCCTCATGCCCCTTATCTTTTCATCCATAGACCATTTATCAGAATTATACCCTGGCATGCCTCAGATCAACCTAGGAAAATTAAAATTTTACATAACAAATGAATAGCAGGCAGGAACATGCCAGTGTATATTAACCCTAATGTGGGAAGTATACGTGGGAAATGGTTTTGTGGATACTTGACTAAGCAGAGTACAACATGATTTTAATTTTACTGAATTTGTCAATGTGGTCCATGTATCAGAGATTCTATATGAACTAGACTAGCTGGGTTGAGAAAACTAACGTGTTTTTTTTTTAACTGGTTAACACATATACACAAACACACACTTAAAAATGTATTCAGTAGTTAATGAAAGTTGGATACTAGAATTTTAGAAATATCTTATTTTAGAAATTATAAAAATGGCCATCTAGGGGGTCTTAGGTGATTGTCTCTTCAACAAACACCTGAAATATGTATTGAAGGAATCACCAGTATCTTTAAAAGCATTAGTTTTTAAACATCTACTTAAAATAGCTATCCTCTCTAGGCCAGAAATGCTGGTATGAAATACTGCATTGGAAATGAGCAGCAGCGTGGGGGTGGCTGAGATGAGGCAAGACCATAATAGGCAGTGAGACTGGTATGATCATCAGACTGGACTATCTGGAAGAGCTATCTGGCTATGCCTACTTGTTTATGAATGAGTTCCTTAGAAAAAAATTGGGAGTGGAGCAACCACATAATATAAAACAAAATAAAAACTCCAAGTCAAGTAAACAGAGATCTGACTTAAGCCATGAAAAGAAGAATTCATGATCAAATCCTTTAGCCAGTTCCTTAGCCTAATTGTTTACACTATCTGATCCCCTTGAATGAAGGGAAGACCAGACAACCTTGATGTCAGATCCTGTGGTAACACTAAAAGTGCATTTGGGAGATATTAAGATAGCTCCACCAAAGGGAGAAACAACTTGCTGTGCTTTTTGGCCCTGTACCATTAAGAAAGAGACCCAATACTTGGCACATCTTGGCCCAATACCCACTTAGTGTATCCTGATTTAGCCATTTACCAGGTAACCCGAAAAGCTGCCAACTTTGATTGAGGCCCACAGCAGGAGAAAATGCCCTATGAAAAAAGTGTAAAATGCTACTGAACTATTACTAATGCTTATGGCTGGAACAGAGCTGTGAGTGAAAGGAGGGAATGAATGGGTTATAAACATTGTGAGACAGTATAAGCAATTACATGTGCATATAATTCTTCTGGGAACATTGGCAGAAGCCTCCCTATATTGGAAACACATGTTCTCTAATTTGGGAATTCAAAGTGACTTTAATTCCTGAAATTTCCCTGATGAATGGAGAATTAGAACCATTTGTCTATTCTACAAAATAGAAATATCCATTAAAAGCACAGGCTGACACATATCACAGGGAGATCAGCTCGGTGCTTTGTGACCACCTAGAGGGGTGGGATAGGGAGGGTGGGAGGGAGACACAAGAGGGAGGAGATATGGGGATATATGTATATGTATAACTGATTCACTTTGTTATAAAGCAGAAACTAACACACCATTGTAAAGCAATTATACTCCAATAAAGATGTTAAAAAAAATAATACACCACTTCAGGTATATTAAAATATTGTAACGGTACACTTTTATATTTTGTGCTACTGAATACATACATTTTACTTGGACATCTGTTATAAATCATACAACACATTCTACATGTTTTTTTGCTTTAAATAATTAGCTTTTTAAAAGATTAAAAATAAAAAAATATATATTTATCCTCACACACACAAAAAAGGGTATTTATGAAAACATACAGTAAATCTCATAGTTGATAAAGACATTATTAAAGACTTCCTGTTTTTGACCCAGGATCAGACAAGGATGTTTGTTTTCACTATTTCTATAAACCCTCTACTAGAGAGTTTAGTTGGTGCAAATAGACATGAAAACAAACAAAAGAAGTAAGGATTCGGAAGGAAAAATAAAAGTGCTATTATTCATAAATGATATATTTTGAGACCATAGCATTTGAGCATACAAAATTAGACTTGCATTTTCCTTATGAATTAAACCTTCTTATCATTTTGACTTTTTCTGTACTAATGTTTTGACTTAAAGTTAGGTTTTTTTTCATATTTATGTGGTTAAACTAGCTTTCTTTTATTAGAATTTGCATGGTGTATCTTGTTCAATCCTGCAGCTTTTAATCTTTCTATAAACAGCATATAATTTTTTTTGTTATTCAGTTGTCAAACTTCATTTTAACTAAGGTATTTAGTTTATGTACATTGAAGGTAATTATTGATATAATTGAATTCATTTTTGCCATTGTATGTTCTACCTTTTATTTGTCCCAAGTGTTTATATTTCTTTTTCTTACTTTTTTAATTTGTCAAATTGGTTTTTATACTTTTATTGTTTTTCTCTTCACTAGTTTAGAAATGGTTAACATAGAAGTCAAGCTCCTTAATTAACACTTTAATTCTATTTAGCACCCCTACCTTCCACTTAATACATTACTATCTGGTATTTTAATATTTTTTCAAAAGTGACAAGATATTATTATTACTTTTAAAAATACAATTGATGTACATTTAAATTTGTTCATGTACTTACCAATTTCTTTGCCCTTCATTACTTCCTGCATCTCAGACATTCCATCTGGGATCACTTTCTTTGTGTCTGAATTTCATCTTTTAGAATTTCATGTGGTGAAAGCCTGCTGGCAACAACACTCTCACTTTTATTTTTCCTGTAGAAGTCCTGATTGATAATTTTTTCCTCATTACTTTGGAGATAAATGATATTGCCTTCTTCCTTTCATTACTGTTGATGATAAGTCAGCTTCAGGGGACCTGTGGCTCCTTGAAGGTAACTTTATTTTTCGGGACTGGTTTTGAAAACTTTTTATGGTTTTTGAGTTTTGATAGTTTGTTATGATGCTTTTAAGTGTGTATTTTAAAATAATTGTCTTCTGGGATTTATTGGGCTTCTTGAATTTGTGGTATATTATCTTTCTTTAGATCCGTGAAATTCTTATCCTTTAACTTTTCAAACCATGAATCTGCTGCACTTTTGCTTTCCTCTTCTAGTGGTTCTCCAATCAAACATATGATAGACATTTTCATTGTCTCCTTCATACCTCCTATTCACTTTTGCTTCATTCTATCTTTGTCTCTTCATCCTGTGTTCTTGATCTCTTCAAATTTCTCTTTTGCTTCACCAACTGTTATTTCTTCTATCGTATCCAATCATTGCCAGCTATGCTTTTGTTTCTATATAAAGAAAAAGTTTATTTTCTCTTCATCTCTCTCCTTTCTCTAAACCTGCACTCAGGTAACCACATTAAGAATTTGGTGTGTATTTTTCATCTCTTTATCTGTGCCAGGCAAATACATACAGATACATAGGGTCACTTTTATTTAATAAAGACTTTACTTTTTAGACCAGTTTTAAGTTTACGATAAAATTGAGAGGATGGTACAGAGATTTCCCATATAATCCCTGCCCACACACATACACTGCCTCCCCCTTTATCAACATCACTCACCAGAATCATACATTTTTTACCAAGGATGAACCTACGTTGACACATCACAGTCACCCAAAGTCTATAGTTTACCTTAGGGTTTACTCTTAGTGTTGTACAATCTGTGGGTTTGGACAGATGTGTAATGGCATATATTCATTATTATAATTTTATGCAGAGTATTTTCAACTGCCCTAAAAATCCTTTGTGCTCTGCCTATTCACCTCTATCTCCTCATCTCCTTGGCCACAACCCTTGGCAACCATTGATCTTTTTACTGTGTCCATAATTTTGCATTTTCCAGAATGTCATATAGTTGGATTCATACAGTATGTAGTCAGATTGCTTTCTTTCACCTTGTAATATGCATTTTTAAGTTTCCTCCCTGTCTTTTCATGGTGTAATAGCTCATTTCTTTTTTAAAAAAATAAATTTATTTATTTTATTTACTTATTTTTGGCTGTGTTGGGTCTTCATTGCTGCATGTGGGCTTTCTCTAGTTGTGGCGAGCGGGGACTACTCTTTGTTGCAGTGCATGCGCTTCTCATTGTGGAGCAGAGGCTCTAGGCGCGCAGGCTTCAGTAGTTGTGGTGCATGGGCTCAGTAGTTGTGGCTCATGGGCTCTAGAGTGCAGGCTCAGTAGTTGTGGCACATGGGCTTAGTTCCTCCGCGGCATATGGGATCTTCCTGGACCAGGGATCAAACCCGTGTCCCCTGCACTGGCAGGCGGATTCTCAACCACTGCGCCACCAGGGAAGCCCCAGCTCATTTCTTTTTAATGTTGAATAACAGTCCACTCTCTGGATGGACTACAGTTTATTTATCCACTCATCTACTGAAGTATATCTTGCTTGCTTCCAAGTTTTGGCAAATATGAAAAAAGCTGCTATAAATATCCATGTGCAGGTTTTTGTGTGAGCATAAGTTTTCATTTCCTTTGGGGAAATACCAAGGAACACATTTTGCTGGATCATATGGTGAAAGTATGTTCAGTTTTATAAGAAACTGCCAAACTGTCTTTGAAAGTGGCTGTACCATCTTGCATTTCCACTAGCAATGTATGAGAGTTCTTGTTGGTTCACATCCTCACCAGCATTTGGTATTGTCAGTGTCTCTGATTTTGGCCATTTTCATAGGTATGTAGTAGTATCTCGTTGTTTTATGTTTCCCTGATGAGTATTATGTGGCTTTTCGTATGCTTATTTGCCATCTCCATTGCTTCTAAAAATTTCTCTTATTTTATTTTTCAGTTAGACATTCTGTTTGGTTTTTTCTCACATCTGATAGGTCACTTTTCATGATTTCCTGATTCCCACAGGTGTTTGTAACTTCGTGAGTTATTTCCTTAAATATGCCAAGTGCAATTGTTTTAAAATCTGACTGATTGTTCCAACATCTGGAGGCTTTGCATGTCTATTTTGTTTTTGTTGCTGTTGTTGTCTTGTTTCTGCAACTCCTAGAACAGTCCCTAACACGGAAAAGAGTGCTTCCTGTTGGTAACTGCATGGTAAATATTTATTGACTGAGCAAATTCATGCCCTTTTCTTGCCTCTGTATCTTGGGTTGTTGTTGTTGTTTGTTTTTTGTCTAGCCCACTTGGATATTTTTTTACCACATACTGGTTATAGCTTTTACAGCTTTCGTGATCTAATGCTGTTTTTTTTTTTTTTTTAAGCGGTTCGCGGGCCTCTCACTGTCGTGGCCTTTCCCGTTGCAGAGCACAGGCTCTGGATGCGCAGATTCAGCGGCCACCGCTAATGGGCCCAGCCGCTCCGCGGCATGTGGGATCTTCCTGGACCGGGGCACGAAACCGTGTCCCCTGCATTGGCAGGCGGACTCTCAACCACTGCGCCACCAGGGAAGCCCCTAATACTATTTTTTAAACCTCTCCAATTAGAGATTTTCTTCCCCAAATTAGCCACTGTCTTTAAGATATTCAATACTTAAAATGTGTTGTTTTATTTATAATTTATTGAACACTTTTCATTATTTTTAGCAAGGATTTTTATATGAATAACCTAACATATCATTATCAGAAATCAGATTTAATCAATATCTTAACCCCTAAAATATAAAAAACCTTAGAACACTTTAACTCTATTCCTCCCTGCACCTATATGCTAATTTTGTCCAGGATTTTAATCCTGTCCTTTCTTTAGTCCCATATATTCAACATTGCTATTTCTTTTTATTAACATTGCTATTTCTAAATTATATAGTCAATATATGCTTTGTTTTACACACACACACACACACACATACACACACACACACAGACACATTTACTACTCTATTTGCTCATCATTTCTTCTTGTATTTCAGACCATGCTTCTGGGTTAATTTTCCTTCTTCTTAGACATTCCTATAATGTAGATTTCTTAATAATAAAGCTTGTCAGTTTGAGTTAAGCTAAGCATGTCTTTATTTTAGACATTCTTGAAAGATAGTTCTGCTGGATACATAATTCTACGTTGATAGTTTTGTCTCTCAACCATTTAAAGACATTATCCCACTCTCTCTATTAGTGCTGTTGCTGTCATTCTGACTGTCATTTCTTTCTATGTTGTCTCATGTTTCCAGGATTTAAAAAACAATTTAGCCTACTTCATATTGTGCTTCGTGAATCAGTAGAGATTTGTGCTTTTATTAAATCTCAATAATTACAGCCATGATGTCTCTAAATTTTGTCATTCCTCCTTTCTATCTATTCTCTTATTCTGGAATTCTGTCTAGGTCTATGTTAATCTTTTCTTTCTGTCCTCCATACCTCTTTCATATTTCTCATATCCTTGTCTGTTTGTGATGCATTCTGTGTAGTTTCTCAAGAAATATCATCATCATTAATTCTCTCTTTAGATGTGTTTACTGCTTAACCATTGATTTTTTAATTTCAACAGTTATATTTTAATTTTTAGATGTTTTACTCTCCCCTCAAATATATGGGTTCATAACTTTTAATTGGTTATCTCTGTAATGGAATCTTTTATTTCTCTAAACATTTCATACATATTTGCTCAAAATTCTTTATCTTATAAATATATACAAAAATCTTGGGAGTCTAAATCTGTTGTTTATTGTTTTTACTGACTAATATTAATTGCTCTTTTCTTTGTAACCTTTGATTGTGATTAATTGCCTAATCTTAACCGTGTGACATTCCAGTGAGTCTAAATTAGGCAACTGTTTGAGTGGAGAGGATTCGCCTGTGCTTCTGCTGAAACCCAAGCAGTTCCAACAGCTAAGGACAACTATGGTTCCCTTTAACAATCCTGGATCACTGAGAGTTTAGGCTCAACTCGATATTTCAGTGCTGGCCTAGGGCTCAGTGTCCCAATAGCAGTGCTACTACCAGCATCTGCCCTCATATTCTCAGGGTAACCTGACCCCTCTTATCTGTCTACTACTTCTAGCTCCCAGCTCTGGCCACACCTAACTCTTCCCACAACCACTCCTCCTCCCAGAAAGATGACAAGAGAATTTCCAAAACCTTTATTAAGACTCACAGTGCCTCACTCTGTCCTGCACATAGCTTGTAATTTTGTAGGGGGAGATCCCACAAAAAAGAACTTATTTCACAAGAGTGCCAGAAATAAAATTCTTAAAGTCAATGCTTAGACTTGATTCTGTAGGTATATGCATTGCTGATACCTCTATCAAGGACATTGGGATAAAACTCTGAAAAGTTGCTTCATTCATTAAGAAAGTCAACATATATTTTGGGGGTGCCTACTAAGTGCCAGGCACTGTGCTTGTTAGGCACTCAATCAACACTATGTAATTTGACAAGACTTTATAAATAACATTTAATTTTCCAATCTTTCTAGTTCTCTTATTGCCATTTCTAACTTCTCTACCTCGGATCATCATTTTACTCTATATTCCTGTCTGATTGAATAACAAATATATGGAATTTAGAAGCAATCATTAGAGAGGAAGGGGAGAGATGACTGTGTAAAATACATTCCTTTTCTAAATAAACAAATGGACAAAATGGAGCTAAATCCCAAATTATTAACAAACTGTTCCAGAAGTTAATTTGAAAGTTTAGGTTTCAAATAGACTGATGGGAACATGGGAACCTATTTAACTCATAATGTAGCAGGTTACTCATATGCTCATTTATTCAATAAATGATTACCAAGTGCCTATTATTTGCCAGGCACTGTAAAATGTTGCTGGGGACACAATAATAATCAAAATAAAGTGGTTCCTGTTCTTGCATAGCTTACTGTTTAGCTAGAGATACAAACTATACAAGCAATAGCAATGAAAATTCAACCAGCCATGAAAACAATGAAGAAATACAGGGAGATATGGAAGCACAAAAAACCTGAAGAGGTTAGCCTGACAAAGGAGAAGGAACAATGAGAGGCCATTGGAGAAAAGGTGTGTAAACACCGGTAGGCAAGAAATATATCACCTTAGTGAAACGAAGAGAAGTTATGAATGATGGGATGGAAGAGAATGTAGCGTCACTTTTGGGAAAGATAATGAAAGATGAATCTGGAAAGATAAACTAAGGCCAGGTAACTTAATGCAATGTTGAAACTTTTAAATTTATTCTAAGAGCAATGGAGAGTCGTTGAAGGATTTTATGCATGGAAGTAACTTGACTAGGTCTGCAATTTGCAAAGATTCTTTGGCTAAAGTGTGAAAAATGAAAGGGACTGTCAGGGATAGAGAAGGCTGGGAAACCAGGTCACGTATTTTCAGCAATTTAGGTGAGAGAGTATTGAGGGAAATGGATGAATTCAACAATTTAAAAGTGCTGCTTGTAAGGAAGTGAGAAGGTTTAGAAAAAGGGTGGATCAAGAGATGACTCTGGGTTTGGCTTAATCAGCTCTCTCTAGAGGGAAGTAGTTGCTGCTGGAAAATTTGATCTTAGGAACAGTTGGTCCTTGCTGACAACCAAGCTTCCATAAGACACTGGTATGGATAATAGGGTTTCCTTCTGTTTCTTGTTTCTGACTCAGTAAAGAGAGAGGATTCTTTTTTTTTTTTTTTTTTTTCCCAGTCCAAGCTTTTATTCATCTGTCAAAAAGATTTTTTATTAGTAGTTAAATCTATTGCTTCCCAACAAAACTTACATACAATAGATAAAACTGAAGCACTCAGGTTGAAGGAGCACCCTGCTTAGCTCCAAATAACACCACCCTCACCATTTGGCCGCCTAATTCCCATTCTTTTTTTTTTTTTTAACATCTTTATTGGGGTATAATTGCTTTACAATTAGTTTCAATTAGTTTTTAGTTGTAATTAGTTTTAATTGTAATTAGTACAATAAGTTTCTGCTTTATAACAGAAACTGCTTTATAACAGAAACTGCTTTATAACAAAGTGAATCAGTTATACATATACATATGTTCCCATATCTCTTCCCTCTTGCATCTCCCTCCCTCCCACCCTCCCTATCCCACCCCTCCAGGCGGTCACAAAGCACCTAGCCGATATCCCTGTGCCATGCGGCTACTTCCCACTAGCTATCTACCTTACGTTTGTTAGTGTATATATGTCCATGCCTCTCTCTCTCCCTGTCACAGCTCACCCTGCCCCCTCCCCATGTCCTCAAGTCCGTTCTCCAGTAGGTCTGTGTCTTTATTCCTGTCTTACCCCTAGGTTCTTCATGACATTTTTTTTTTTTTAATTCCATATATATGTGTTAGCATACAGTATTTGTCTTTCTCTTTCTGACTTACTTCACTCTGTATGACAGACTCTAGGTCTATCCACCTCATTACAAATAGCTCAATTTCGTTTCTTTTTATGGCTGAGTAATATTCCATTGTATATATGTGCCACATCTTCTTTATCCATTCATCCGACGACGGGCACTTAGGTTGTTTCCATCTCCGGGCTATTGTAAATAGAGCTGCAATGAACATTTTGGTACATGACTCTTTCTGAATTCTGGTTTCCTCAGGGTATATACCTAGTAGTGGGATTGCTGGGTCATATGGTAGTTCTATTTGTAGTTTTTTAAGGAACCTCCATACTGTTCTCCATAGTGGCTGAACCAATTCACATTCCCACCAGCAGTGCAAGAGTGTTCCCTTTTCTCCACACCCTCTCCAGCATTTATTGTTTCTAGATTTTTTGATGATGGCCATTCTGACTGGTGTGAGATGATATCTCATTGTAGTTTTGATTTGCATTTCTCTAATGATTAATGATGTTGAGCATTCTTTCATGTGTTTGTTGGCAGTCTGTATATCTTCTTTGGAGAAATGTCTATTTAGGTCTTCTGCCCATTTTTGGATTGGGTTGTTTGTTTTTTTGTTATTGAGCTGCATGAGCTGCTTGTAAATTTTGGAGATTAATCCTTTGTCAGTTGCTTCATTTGCAAATATTTTCTCCCATTCTGAGGGTTGTCTTTTGGTCTTGTTTATGGTTTCCTTTGCTGTGCAAAAGCTTTGAAGTTTCATTAGGTCCCATTTGTTTATTTTTGTTTTTATTTCCATTTCTCTAGGAGGTGGGTCAAAAAGGATCTTGCTGTGATTTATGTCATAGAGTGTTCTGCCTATGTTTTCCTCTAAGAGTTTGATAGTTTCTGGCCTTACATTTAGGTCTTTAATCCATTTTGAGCTTATTTTTGTGTATGGTGTTAGGGAGTGATCTAATCTCATACTTTTACATGTACCTGTCCAATTTTCCCAGCACCACTTATTGAAGAGGCTGTCCTTTCTCCACTGTATATTCCTGCCACCTTTATCAAAGATAAGGTGACCATATGTGCATGGGTTTATCTCTGGGCTTTCTATCCTATTCCATTGATCTATCTTTCTGTTTTTGTGCCAGTACCATACTGTCTTGATTACTGTAGCTTTGTAGTATAGTCTGAAGTCAGGCAGCCTGATTCCTCCAGCTCCATTTTTTGTTCTCAAGATTGCTTTGGCTATTCGGGGTCTTTTGTGTTTCCATACAAATTGTGAAATTTTTTGTTCTAGTTCTGTGAAAAATGCCAGTGGTAGTTTGATAGGGATTGCATTGAATCTATAGATTGCTTTGGGTAGTAGAGTCATTTTCACAATGTTGATTCTTCCAATCCAAGAACATGGTATATCTCTCCATCTATTTGTATCATCTTTAATTTCTTTCATCAGTGTCTTATAATTTTCTGCATACAGGTCTTTTGTCTCCTTAGGTAGGTTTATTCCTAGATATTTTATTCTTTTTGTTGCAATGGTAAATGGGAGTGTTTTCTTGATTTCACTTTCAGATTTTTCATCATTAGTGTATAGGAATGCCAGAGATTTCTGTGCATTAATTTTGTATCCTGCTACTTTACCAAATTCATTGATTAGCTCTAGTAGTATTCTGGTAGCATCTTTAGGATTCTCTATGTATAGTATCATGTCATCTGCAAACAGTGACAGCTTTACTTCTTCTTTTCCGATTTGGATTCCTTTTATTTCCTTTAAAGAGAGAGGGTTCTTAATGTGCTCATCCCCAGTTGAAGAGGAAATGCTATCTCCAGTATGGGCATTAAGTAGAAGCAAAAAATTCAAGCTGTCAGTCTGACTTGATGGTGATGAAGGGATGACAAAGAAAGATCTGTGGGTTGGTGTTACCCAGGAGTTGGGGAGAGTCGGGATCCCAGCTTGAGCTAAGTTGGGGTCACTTCTACCCAGCTATGTCTGGTGGGACTTGTAGACTGATAGGATGTGTTTACCAGGAGCCTAGAAGCCTCCTAGAAAAGAACACATTTAATACAGTCTTAAATATTATAGAAAAAAAGGTGAATCTGAGTACAGTAAAATGTTTGTAGCATAGAGGTTAAAAATATGGGTTGTAGAGCTATAGTTGTAGATGGTTAATAGCAAGAGTTCATGTTCCAGCTTCACTACTGTATGGTCCAGTTTCCTTATTTGTAAAAAGGATAACTTTCCTACTTGTCTGATTGGGTGGTTGTGAGGATTAAATGAATTAATCCATACAAAGCACTTAACAGTCTCTGACACACAATGAGTCAATAAATATTAGCTAATATTATTATTTCTTTAGCTCAGCTCTTCACAGACTTCAGACTTGAGCCTTGAGGAGGAGATGAGGGTGGCAAGGAGTAGGTGAGAAAACAATAATGAAATAATGGTCTTGACTAAAATCTCACAAATATATTAGGGCACAAGAGTCACAAAAACAGGAGTGTGTGTGTGTTGTCAGACACACCATGGTACCCAGTGGGGCAGGCTGGATTTGGAAAGTAGTGGCTTACCCTGGGCAATAGAGGCAAGCTCCACGCAGATCCCAGGTAGTGGGCCTCACTGAAGGAGGCCAGGTCCCCCAAATGCAGGTCAAAGTCATTCCTAGATAAATGTTCCCTTGGTGTTTTAAATTAACTTTCACTGTTTGTCATAGGATATGTAGTCTTAGGCATATTACTGATTAAAAAAAAAGCATGACATTTTTGAATAGCAAATAAGGTAATCGTGGGCAATCTGAGCAAACTTCTCAATTGTGTTTCTGCTAACGTACGTGAAGTACATGCTACTCACTCAGTAGGAAAGACTATTGGCAGACTGACAAAATGAATCATTGCTGAAATGTATTCAAAGAGAATTAGAGAGCAGAACCAGGCACAGAATCTAACAGGAAATAAGCCCCATGGGTCATTCTGAGTTATAACTTTTTCAGTGTGTCTGTATGAGTTTATGTTTATTTGTATAATAGTAGGATGTACTGTATTGAGCAAGGGGAAGACTTTTCTGTAACATACGGGAAAGTTTTCTTTTATCACTCAGGTTTTATCGTCTGGTTTTTCACTTTTTATGCAAGTTTTTTTTCCCCCTTCATGTTAGAATAATTTTGGTCAATGTTTTCTTTCAAGGTATGAGTAACTTTTATTTTATTGTCTTTAGAAAAAGTTGAAAGAGTCACGATGGTTTTCTTCTATCAGAATGGAACCTATTCTGCACAAAACTTAAAATTCATTCTTGGTTTCCATCTGAAACTTGACAAGATAAGCCAGATTGATACTTTATAGTCTTCAGCTTTTTAAAAAAATATTTATTTATTTGGCTGCGTCAGGTCTTCATTGCATCAGGTCTTAGTTGCAGCATGAGGAATCTAGTTCCCTGACCAGGGATCGAACCCAGCCTCCCTGCATTGGGAGTGCAGAGTCTTAGCCACTGGACCACCAGGGAAGTTCCCTAGTCTTCAGCTTTTAAAATATATTTTGCAATCTCTTTTTCACTTTGCATCCAGAAAGGTATTTTTAAAACTCAAATACGAGCATGTAATTTTCCAGCTTAAGACTCCTTAGTGGCTCTTCCATTGACCCAAAACCTACCAGGTTTGCCCCCATCTGGCACATACTTACCACTCCAGCTTGGACTTCCAATCTGATTTTTTTTTTGTCTCTGTGCATCAGCCACAAAGGACTTACTTCTGTTCTTCAGTGTACAGTCTTCTTTCTAGATCAGATATTTAAAACCCAAATACACACAGAAGCAGAGTAATGTAAAGTGAAACAAGTCAAGTGTAGAGTGGTGGTATCTGTGGCAAATTGGATCACACATACTCTCATGGAAGCAGCTGCTCCTTGGTTCAGCTGAAAGTTGCCATGTGTTAGATCTCATTTTTTAAGAAATCTGGTTTCTTTTTCTGGTAATCTCCAAGTTCTTAAATGTTGGCAATAAATTTTTTTAAGCACTCCAAAACTCAATAAATCATGTTCTGCTTACTATTATTATTCCTGCAGGCAGCCAGATTGCTCATTCTTAAAGACTCTAATCCTTCTTTTCATTACCCACCTCTCCCTAGGCCCTAGCCTCTAATCTCTTCAGGAGACTCCCTTCATAGTTAAATTCCCTTGCTCAGGACTTCCTTGGTGGCACAGTGGTTAAGAATCCACCTGCCAGGGCTTCCCTGGTGGCGCAGTGGTTGAGAGTCCACCTGCCGATGCAGGGGACACGGGTTCGTGCCCCGGTCCGGTAAGATCCCACATGCCGCAGAGCGGCTGGGCCCGTGTGCCACAACTACTGAGCATGCACTCTAGAGCCCATGAGCCACAACTACTGAAGCCCATGTGCCAGAACTACTGAAGCCCGCATGCCTAGAGCCTGTGGTCTGCAACAAGAGAAGTCACTGCAATGAGAAGCCTGCGTGCCACAAAGAAGAGTAGCCCTTGCTCACCACAACTAGAGGAGGCCCACGTAGAGCAATGAAGACCCAATGCAGCCAAAAATAAATAAATAAAAATAGAAAAAATATAGTGCTTTCTTAAAAATAAATAAATAAATTCCCTTGCTCTATAGTTCTTACCATTCCTTTGATAGCATTCATCATACTTTTTTTTGACTCATCATGCCCATCAGACTCGTATGAATTCCATGAGGTTAGAGACCATACACATCTTTTTTATTGTATCTAGAACAATGGTTGGGATATAAAAGGCAGCTCAAAAATATTTGTGAATCTAATTGAAGTGGATTACAATATTATCCTAGTTATATTAATGTTAGGTATATATATATTCTATATTACCCCCATTTTATAGAATGAGAAATTATAATACTGTGGACTTAAAAGTGACCTTTTTGTGGTCACTTAGCCCTTAGTAATCCAGCTTCTGAGTCAGAGGTCATAGCTCTTGTCACTGGACCATGTTACTTTTCTTAGTAATCCTTAGATTTTCATAATATTGCAAGTCTGAAAACTTTAACCACTATAAATTGTTTAAAACTAATTCTGAATATATGTTTTAGTATTTGTTATATAGATGGAGAGAGTGAGGTCAAAAGGAAATCTGGGAGAGCAAAAACAAATAGTGTCATTAAAAGACAGATAATGGGTTTAATTTGGAAAAATGTTACTTTTTACTTTTTTCTGGATTCAATACTTTCACTTACAGTTAACATTTGATTAGGTTATAGTAATGATTAATTGTCTGATTCATACAGTCATTATAGTATTCTGAATCTCTTTTCTCCATTACAGGAGATAAAAGTAAATCTTGATCACCTAAAAAGTCTAGTTTTTGTTTATTTCCATACTGGTTATGTTGGCATCTATGAAATAATATGCTGCGGAGATGGATGAAGGGAAAGA